>NW_021963647.1:0-265000 GCF_901765095.1 Microcaecilia unicolor | reverse complement strand
GTTTCAGTTCCCTTTGATAGGTCAGAGCGGTGCAGCTGTGACACTCCTCCCTTCTCTGATAGGTCAGGGCGGGGCAGAGATGTAGTGTGCTTAAAAATGGTTACAGAGCTTCGAACATACGAACTGTTGAAGCCTCAGAGTGTGCTTTAGAACGTTGAGGGTGCTTTTTATGTGCAGATGGGGCGTGGCCTACGGCCTAGATGGGCGTGGCTGAGACTGAGGGTGAGTAGTCCGAATAGCCTAGCCTACCAGGAGGACAGGAGTTCAGGACAGATGGAGTGAGCTTCAGAACGTCTGAGGGGGGATTTTATTTATATAGGTGTCAAAGGAAGTCAATAGGCCTTGTCTTGCTGAAAGCAAAAAAAGAGTTAACCAATATCATCATTTAAATTGCCAGCAGTGTTGAGGTTAATTTTATAACCGAGCTGAAGAGTAGCTCTAGTACACCGATTCTGAAGGAATTTTTAAAAGATACCTGGGCAAAATTGCAACTAAACTGCCTCCATGTGTATTAACACCTGCTCAGGAAAAGGTATAAATATATGTACATGAAGTACACTTCATGTTTCCAGCTGTACTCTGCCCCAAATATTCACTCTTGAACATACCTACGTACACGTCACCTCTATGCAAGTGCCTTCCTGTCACCATGCATAAGCTGTGAGATAAATTTATAAGAGGGCTTTATGGACAAAAACTGGGAACATCCTTTATGAATGAAATTATCCTCTTCTGTTTTACACGAAAGAAGGCATTGTTCGGTTTGGATATGTAGCGTGTGCTGCTAGTGCCCAGAGAACACTGATGTTGCTGATGTGTACAAACCCATCCATTAAGGAAAGTATGACACACAACTGTATGTGCTCATAGCAGTGGTGTAGCCATGGAGGGGGGCCTTTGCCCCCAATTTGGGTTTGGGCCCACCAAAGTTGAGGCACTGTTTTCTTCTTTGGCTGGTGGGAGTTCCCAAGCCCTGCCAGCAGAAGGCCTCCTGTAACCGAAACCTGCCATGCAGTCCACCCATGCTCTACCCATGCAGCTCACACACAAAGTATGTACCATCATTTCAAAGCATGCATGCCTGTGCCAATAGGTATTTTATAAGTCACGTAAGCACATGTGTGGCCAGATCTGCACGTAAATGATTGAAATAGCCTAAAGTGGGCATGCACGTTCCCCAGATTCTATTAGTTAACAAGCCAATCAGCACTGATCATTGCGAATTAAAAAGCAATTATTGACACTAATTGGCATTAATTAGAATTTACGCACACAACTGTCTAAGCGTGTTCTGTAATGTGATGCACATAAATCCTAAGTTATATAGCTGAAAAGGGGGCATGGCCATGGGTGTGGAATGGGCGGGCCGTGTGCATTTCTAACATTTATGTGCAATATTATAGAATACACCTAGTCCACACCTAATTTAGGTGTAACTGTCTATGACTAAATTTAGTCACACAGACGAGCGTATTCTATAAACCACACAGAAATTTAGGTGTATTCTATAAAGTACGTCTAAATTTAGGCATACTTTATACTACTACTACTACTACTACTACCCTGTTTCCCCAAAAGTAAGACATCCCCCGAAAATAAGACCTAGTAGAGGTTTTCCTGAATTGGTAGATATAAGGCCTCCCCCGAAAGTAAGACCTAGCAAATTTTTGTTTGAAAGCAGGGCCGCCGAGAGCTGGACAAGGCCGCCCCCGGGCCGCCCCCCACCCACCCTCCGTCGCTTCCAGAACTAACCTTAAACGCCTCCTTTCACCTTCGCAGCAAGCAGCAGCAGCGCAGACCTCTCCTTCCTTCCATGCCCCGCCCTCGCGGACGTTACATCAGGTGAGGGCGGGACACGGAAGGAAGGAGTGGCCTGCCGTGCAGCTGCTTGCTGCGAAGGTGAAAGGAGGCGTTTAAGGTTAGTTCCGAGAGCGACGGAGGGCGGGCGGGCCAACCCCGATGTTTTCCCGAAAAATAAGACAGCCCCTGAAAATAAGACCTAGTGCATATTTGGGGGCAAAAATTAATATAAGACAGTGTCTTATTTTCGGGGAAACACGGTACTACTTAACATTTCTAGAGCGCTACTAGGGTTACGCAGCGCTGTACAATTTAACAAAGAAGGATGTTTCCCTGCTCAGGTGAGCTTACAATCTAAAGGACAAAATGTCAAGTTGGTGTAGTCTAGATTTCTGAGTATAGGTGTGGTGGTTAGGTGCCAAAGGCGACATTGAAGAGGTGGGCTTTGAGCAGTGATTTGAAGATGGGCAGGGAGGGGGCCTGGCGTATGGGCTCAGGGAGTTTGTTCCACGCTTGAGGTGAGGCGAGGCAGAAAGGGCGGAAATTTAGGTGTATTCTATAAAGTACGCCTAAATTTAGGCATACTTTATAGAACACGCCTAGATGCTTATTTATGGCACCAGTTTTTTAGGTGTGCTATATAGAATCTAGCCTTTTATCACTTAAAATATATACCCTTTATAGAATGTTCCGCTGGACTAAGTATAAACTTATCTCAGACAACCTTAAAACATGATATAGGATGTTCCACAATTGTACCACAAACTATGCTCTTGATTCTAGACGCCATCGGTTCGACAATGAGCCTTGTTTTGCCAACTGCTTTAGGAACTGGCATTTCAATAACAATATCTGCTGCACACATTCCACAATAAATTCATCTGTGAATCCAGCATGCTCTCAGCCTGTGGTGCCTGACCTCTCCACCCACTGTGTGTAACCCTGGTATTCTGCCCCCATATTCATGGAGGCATGGGGCTTGTATCTGTAATGTGTTTTACGCTCTTCAAGTAGGTTAGGACTACAAAGTGATGTAATTGTAGTTCTCTTGTGATAGGTTCTTCCTGAGCACCTGCCCTCTTCCCCTATGCCTTGTGGGACTTTTCCTATTGGCTGGCCCTTGTCCCTGTATATGTGGACCAAGGAGATTAGACTAAGAACAGGAGACGGTACGAGGCTATCTAGCCCGTTAAATGGGTTGAAGCCAATAGGCGGATCTTTCTGGCAGTAGGTGGAGACTGCCACCACACTGGTTCACCCAAAACAATAGAAATTAGAAATAACGGACTACCTATGCCCTACTCTGTGTTCCCCTCAATTTCACTAAAGGAGCTTGCAGAATGTGAGGGGTAGACAAAGCAGGGCAGGCAACGCGGTGGCGCCGGAGACCGGCGCTGGACAATGCTTCAGCTGGTGGGGGTTGGGGACCCTCTCTAGCAAAACCAGGCCCCCGTGGCCCCATGTAGCTACATCACTGATGCTGTGGTTCCAGTGCTTAAGCTCTTCCAGCTTAAAATATGGAGCAAAAGGATTTTGCTACTCTCTCTCTCTCTCTCTCTCTGCATATCTGTCATGTACCACATTCTAATACAAAAAGATGCAGAGCAGGCGTCTGCAAACCCTCATAAATGCAGAAAACTACTGAACTAATCTCCGTTTTCCCCACTATCAGGATCGTATCTCTGTCTTTCACGAGCACCAGTGCCATGTTGTCTCACTCGGTCTTTTGTTTTTTTTTCTTCCTAATGAATGGACTGATTGTTCAAAGGTTGGCATTTTAGCTTTTATTAATCTTGTTAGAAACACGTCGGCTGGGGCGAGAAGAGATCTGTTTCATGTGGCACTTCAGCAGAAACAAAGCCGACAGGTTTTGTTGTGCTTCCAGATCTGGGAAAGAATTTGCCGGTCTTCATCCTGATTCCAGTGGATTAGTTACCATGGGTGTGCATTCCAGTAGGGTCAGTGCCTGGTACACGAGTCATAAAGAAAAAACCCCAGTCATACTGGTTGTGAAAATGCTGCTGTTTGAAAGATCTACATAGTTCTCACTGTTTCTATTGCTTTTTCATGTAAAAGTGTTAAACCAAAGCGCAATACGAAACACTGTAAAACAAAAGAATTAGGGGCCTGATATTCAAAGATGCTTAACCGGGCAGGAGAGCCCTGCCCGCTTAAATCCTGTTGAACTCATAATCAGTGGCACTTAACCGGGTAGTGCTGGTAAGTATCTTCGCTAAGCGGCCATTCCCTAACCAGCTAGGCTAGGGGTGCTATGGGAACAGAGGTTATTCAGAGCCACAAATTAGCCAGTTGGCAATGATATTCAGTCTGCTAAGCCAAGTAAGTGCAAAAAGGCTGTCGTAACTTTATGCACCACGTTAACTGGTACCAGACTGAATATTGGCTGGTGCTCGGTTAACTTACTACTACTACTACTTATCACTTCTATAGCGCTACAAGGCATACGCAGCGTAGTACACCATACATGAAAAGACAGTCCCTGCTCAAAGAGCTTACAATCTGAAAATGGAATGTTGCTAGTGGAATAGCAACATTCCATGTAGAATCTCCAATAGTAGCAACATTCCATGTAGAATCTCAAGTAATAACAACATTCCATAATCTGAAATAGTAACAACATCCCATGTTCCAGTGCACTAACCACTAGGCTACTCCTCCACTAGCAACATTCCATGTAGAAGCCTGCCCTTGCAGATCAGTAACACGGCCGCGCAGGCTTCTGTTTCTGTAAGTCTGACGTCCTGCACGTACGTGCAAGACGTCAGACTCACAGAAACAGAAGCCTGCGTGGCCGCGTTGCTGATCTGCAAGGGCAGGCTTCTATACTACTACTACTACTTATCACTTCTATAGCGCTACAAGGCATACGCAGTGCTGTACACCATACATGAAAAGACAGTCCCTGCTCAAAGAGCTCACAACCTAAATAGGACAGGCAAACAGACAAAACAACTAAGAGGTAAGGGAATTAAAGAGGTGGGGATAAAAGGGTACAGGGCAAGTGAGTGGTGGTTAGGAGTCAAAAGCAGCGTTAAAGAGGTGGGCTTTTAGCCTGGATTTGAAAACGGCCAAAGACAGGGCTAGACGTACAGGCTCGGGAAGTCTATTCCAGGCGTGAGGTGCCGCGAGATAAAAGGAACGGAGTCTGGAATTAGCAGTAGAGGAGAAGGGGACAGACAGGAGAGATTTATCCACAGAACGGAGTACTTCTGGGTCAATGCAGATATTCAAATATTCAGTACTGGCAGCTGTGTATATCTTGGCGTAGAGGACGACCGAAACCGAGGGGCCCTTTCACTAAGGCGCCTACTCGCACTCAACGCACGCCAATTCAGAACTATCCCCCAGCTACCGTGTGGCCTGGGCAGTAATTTCATTTTTTACCTGCGCTCACTATGCGTGCCGGAAAATATATTTTCTTTTCCGGCACGCGGCGCTAACCGGGCGGTAATCGGCATTTTACGTGCACTGACGATTACCACCTGGTTAACTCGTGAGACCTTACCACTAAGTGAATGGGTGGTGGTAAGGTCTCAGGCCCAAAATGGATGCATGCCAATTTTCATTTTGCTGCATATCCATTTTTGGTCAAAAAAGAAGGCCCTTTCTTCAGGTGTGCTGAAAAATGGACCTGCATGCGTCCAATACACATGTCTACACCAGCGCAGGGCACTTCTTCGCATACCTTAGTAAAAGGACCCCTGGGTTTCTTGGTTTTCACAGAAACAGAATCAGTAGCCAAAATTCACCTTTCAGTTTGGTCCAAAAATGAAAACAAATTTTGAAAATGGTGCCTCCCCCACTGGTAGAGAGGGCACCCCTGCTTCCCCGGCAGCTGCTGAGAAATCGAGCAGTACAAACACCGATGCAAATCCCTGTCTCAATTTCTGGGACGATCATCTAGATACAAAGACAATTTCTGTTCCATAACTGGGTCTGAATCCAGAATGACATGGATCTAGCCAGTTTCTCTCTTCTAGCCAATCAATGAGATGAAAACAGATGGTTTGTTCTGTAAGTTTTCCTAGAAATAGGATGTTAGATACTGGAAGGTAAGTTTCAAGTTTGTCCTGGTCAAGGTTGTTCTTGTTTAGCAAAGGACGCACCGCTGCCTTTTATAATGCTGTTGGTAGTTGTCCATTTAGAAACAGAGGAGTTCACGATTTTTGTGGCACCTTCTATGAGGTCCCTGCTTGCCTGATGCACTATCTTTGATGGCTAGGGGTCGAGGGAGCAAATAGTCGGTCGAGGGTCTGATTTTGTCAAGGCTGTCCTCTGTTATTGGGTTAAAAGAGTCCCATATGTCTGTGTCAGGAGGGGGGAGAGAGCTTGTGTGTTCCTGGTTAGCTGCAGTTCACTTTTGACTGGGCAGGCTGCTTCGGTAGTGGGGGTCGAAGTAGGCTGTTTACTAGGCCGAAAAGGTGATTGGTTGAATTGGCAGTCTGTTCAACGCATTGAGTGTTAAGACTTGATAGTACTTTATCAAGTGTTTCCTACAGTTTAACCTGTCTTCATCCATACGAGATTTTAAACCATCTCCATTCCAGTTTCCAACCTTCTGGGGTTACTTCAGCCTGGGGGAGCAAACAGTTTAAAAGTCGCTTTCCGCCAAAAGCTAACTATTACCCCCCTAAGTGTCTATTGGATAAACACCAGAAAAATACCACTTCTATTTCATGGCTACTACATAAGTACATAAGTATTGCCATACTGGGAAAGACCAAAGGTCCATCAAAGCCCAGCATCCTGTTTCCAACGGTGGCCAATCCAGGTCACAAATACCTGGCAAGATCCCAAAAAGTACAAAACATTTTATACTGCTTATCCCAGAAATAGGTGTTGGTAAGGGCTCACACGCTAATGGCCACACTTTAATTTTTAATAGTTATGTGGGAGATATGATAGAGGTCTATAAAATAATGAGTGGAGTAGAATGGGTAGATGTGAATCGCTTGTTTACTCTTTCCAAAAATACAAGGACTAGGGGGAATGCAATGAAGCTACAAAGTAGTAAATTCAAAACAAATCAGAGAAAATATTTCTTCACTCAACATGCAATTACACTCTGGAATTCGTTGCCAGAGAATCTGGTAAAAGTAGTTAGCTTAGCGGGGTTTAAAAAAGGTTTGGATAATTTCCTAAAAGAAAAGTCCATAAGCCATTATTAAGATGGGCTTGGGGAAAATCCACTGCTTATTTCTAAGATACGTAGCATAAAATGTATTGCATTATTTTGGTATCTTGCCAGATACTTAACTGGATTGGCCACTGTTGGAAACAGGATACTGGGCTTGATGGACCTTTGGTCTGTCCCAGTATGGCAATTGTTATGTTCTTATGGCCCTGTTTACTAAGCCACGCTATAGGCACACAATGTTTTTAGTAAAAGCTAATTTTTTTTAGCACATAAGTACATAAGTATTGCCATTCTGGGAAAGACCAAAGGTCCATCAAGCCCAGCATCCTGTTTCCAACAGTGGCCAATCCAGTTCACAAATACCTGGCAAGATCCCAAAAAAGTACAAAACATTTTATACTGCTTACCCCAGAAATAGTGGATTTTCCCAAGTCCATTTAATAATGGTCTATGGACTTTTCCTTCAGGAAGCTGTCCAAACCTTTGTAAAACTCTGCTAAGCTAACCGCCTTTACCACATTCTCTGGCAAAGAATTACACATTGAGTGAAGAAACATTTTTTCCAATTCATTTTAAATTTACTACATTGTAGTTTCATCGCATGCCCCCTAGTCCTAGTATTTTTGGAAAGTGTAAACAGACGCTTCACATCTACCCGTTCAACTCCACTCATTATTTAATAGACCTCTATCATATCTCCCCTCAGCCGCCTTTTCTCCAAGCTGAAGAGCCCTAGCCGTTTTAGCCTTTCCTCATAGGGAAGTCGTCCCATCCCCTTTATCATTTTCGTCGCCCTTCTCTGTACCTTTTCTAATTCCACTATATCTTTTTTGAGATGCGGCGACCAGAATTGAACACAATATTCGAGGTGCGGTCGCACCATGGAGTGATACAAAGGCATTATAACATCCTCATTTTTGGTTTCCATTCCTTTCCTAATAATACCTAACATTCTATTTGCTTTCTTAGCCGCAGCAGCACACTGAGCAGAAGGTTTCAACGTCTCCCAGTCTCATAAGGTCCTCTTGTAATTTTTCACAATCCTCCCGTGATTTAACGACTTTGAATAACTTTGTGTCATCAGTAAATTTAATTACCTCACTAGTTACTCCCATCTCTAAATCATTTATAAATATATTAAAAAGCAGCGGTCCCAACAAGTACTAATGCTAGTGACACTCATATATTCGTATGGGTGTCTCTATCGTTTGCGCACGCCAATTTTGTTTGTGCGCTAAAAACGCTAGTGCACTTTAGTAAACAGGCCCCTTAGACTTTTACACAATATAAATATCCAAATGCCAATGTGTTCATGTGTAAAACCTAAAATAATACTTCTAAATTAAGCACCATAGACTATCAAAAGCCAGTACTCTTCTTTAGGATAAAGAGAGACCTGAAGGTTGTAACTGTTTCTAACTGTTCTGAATTTGTCTAATCAAGGACAGACAAACTCCACTATAGAGAATGTTACATCAGTCTAGACAGCTGCTTACCAAAGCTTGAGGTAAGATGACAAAGGAATCACGATCAAGCAGTGGGCTAAAAGCATTGTCACAGATGTTGGTATCTATCAGTCTTCGTATCTCTATTGTTGACCCCTTGATGCAGGGTAATTAAATGAATTTCTCAAAACGTGTAGTGTTGACTTGACCCCTTTTTCTTCCATGCTTTCTTATGTACACAGAATTTACTAGTTAAACATTGCAAGAAATCTCATTCCATTTTAGAGATCACAAACACAAGTCACTATAAAATAGAGCCTTGATTTCAAGATCCTTATGAATGCGAGAGGGGTTGGGCTCTGTCTGGCAGCTGATGAAGGGGACAGAGAAGAAATATGATTGCTAAACATTTTGTGTTTGGATAAACTGAATCCAAGAGGAGGTAGGTAGACACTTGAAATGGAAAGGGAAAAGCTATTATCTCCTCCCGTCTTAAAATGTCCTGAGGGATAAAGATTGGAGAAACTGTTGGATTATTTGTAGTAAATAATTAGCAGATTTTAGTACACACAGCTTCAGCTTTAGAAATGTTAATTTCTTTCTTCATCTCTCTCTCATTCACCCCTGAATAATTCACTGCTGAGTCACTTTAAAGTTGAAGTAACAAAACATCTGTTTACTCACAGTTTGTAGTTAGATTATAATCAGACAGGCTTATATATACATATTACTATACATTTGTCTTATCAGCTCCTTCCATGTGCTTAGATGGTAATGGATGCTCACACCACCATAGATCCTCTCAGGTTAGGAGAGATCATGAGCTCCATGTGCTCCATGTGCTGCATCTGCTGTGTCTGCTGTGTCTAACCCCCACAGGAAGTTGCATAGCTGTGTGACCTCTCTAAGTAATTCACATCAGAGGTCACAGAGTAATCACAGAGAAATAATAGGTGACAGGCAATGCATGTATAATACAATTACATTCCAACAAACCCCTTCTCATGCATAACTGTCATGCAATTATTTATTCATACAAAGTCCAAGCTTTATACGCAGATTCACAAAATGTTCTCTGGGTAACGGTTTGGTCATGATGTCAGCTGTCATCTCACTGGTGTGACAATAGTGTAGACTGATGACCCCTTCTTTTGCCAACTCTCGCACGTTGTGGTATTTCGTTGCGATGTGCTTGGTGCGTGACTGAACCTTGTCATTCTGTGACAGTCTGATGCAGCTCTGATTATCTTCCATTATCTGGATTGGTCTCTTTTCAGCTATTCCAAAATCCAGCAAAAGTTTTTCAATCCACATCAGTTCTCTGCACGCTTCCGATACGGCCACATATTCAGCTTCTGTAGAAGACAAACTCACAATACTTTGTTTATGACTGGCCCATGAAATTTGTACATTTCCATACATAAACACATATCCACTTGTGGATTTATAATCAGAATGATCCCCTGCCCAATCTGAATCACAGTAACATATTAGTTTTGGATTACTATTGGCTGAAATCTTTAATTTACAATCAATGGTACCCTTTAAATACCTTACCATCCTTTTAACTGCAGTCCAATCTGATTTGGTAGGTGAGCTGACCCTTCTGCTCAAAATTCCTACTGCATTTGCTATATCAGCCCTGTATGTGGTAGCTAGATATAAAAGCTTACCTATGGCTGATCTATATTGGATGTTATCTGGTAAAGGTTCTCTTACTGTTTCATCCTTCAGAAAATCAGTGATCATGGGAGTGCTTACAACTTGGGCATCTTGCATACCTAAACTTTCAATAAGCTCATTTATTTTCTGCTTCTGGCTTAGAAGATAAGAACCATCATTTTGTTTCTCAATTTCTATACCAAGATAGTATGACACATTACCAAGTTCTTTTATCTCAACATTGAGGTTTAAACACTTTACAATGTCCTTGTACTCTTGCTCACTTTTGCTTGCAATGAGCAGATCATCAACAAAAGCTAAAATGTATGCATATTGTCCATTTCTGCACCTAGTGTACAAGCATTTATCTGCTTCACCTTGCTTAAATCCTAAATTTGTCAATATTTCATGCAATTTGTCATTCCAACATTTTGCACTTTGCTTTAATCCATAAAGACCTTTGTTTAATTTACACACTAGCTGTCTTTGTTTTGTATTTATGAAACCTGTTGGTTGTTCCATGTACAAGTCTTCAGTTATATCTCCATGAAGAAACGCTGTTTTCACATCAATGTGGTTGACTTGCATGCCTTTTGAGACTGCAATGCTCAGAAGTGTTCTAATTGTCGTGTGTTTCACTACAGGTGCAAACACTTCATCAAAATCTTCTCCATATTTTTGAAGATATCCCTTTGCGACTAATCTGGCTTTATACCTTTCCACTTTTCCTTGTGCATTCCTTTTTAACTTGAATACCCATTTGCATCCTATAGCTTTCTTGCCAGGAGGTAATTTTGTAAGAATCCAAGTATTATTTTTATCCAATGCATCAATTTCTTCTTGTGCAGCTTTACGCCATTCAGCAGCTTCTTCTGCTGGCATTTTCTCAATCTCATCCCATGTTAAGGGCTCTTGAGCTTCTGCTGACTTTGTTAGGTAAGACAGTCTTGGGGGTGGAACACCTTTGTTTTCCCTGGATGAGCGTCTGACAACAGGTTGGTCCGACCTTTCTGCATCCTCTAAATCTGAGAGTCCTTCTCCAATTGATTCCCCTTCACCAACTGTACTGTCTTCTTCAATGATCCTTTCTGTGTCTGTTTCCTCTGCCTGTTCCTCGTTAGATACAGATGAGTTGCTTTCAGACATCTGCCTTGGTATGGCATTTATATACACTGGCATGTCTATTATGGTTCTAGTTTCATATTCTGGATGATAAGGCTCATCTGGGATAATCCAGCCTTTATCAACCCTTTTGTTTTCATCAAAATATGTAACATGTCTTATGCCAACAATGCCAGTTTTCAGATTCAAAATTCTATATCCTTTGTGTCCTGGAGCATAGCCAACTAAAATGCCCCTTTCTGTTGTGGAATCCAGCTTATGCCTTCTTTGCTTTGGTACATGAGCATATGCTGTACTTCCAAATGTTCTTATGTCTGACAGGTTTGGCTTCCTACCATGCCATGTCTCATGTGGTGTGCGCTCAGCGCCTTTAGTTGGCATTCTGTTTTGTAGGTACACTGCTGTGAGAATTGCTTCCCCCCATAGTCTTTTAGGGAGATTGCTATCTGACAGCATACATCTGGTCATTTCCACAAGTGACCTAAATTTTCTCTCTGCAACAGAATTTTGCTCTGGTGTATAAGCTACTGTTGTGATATGTTGAATGCCTTCTTGTTCTAGAAATGTGCGCATGCTTTGTGAAGTGAACTCACCACCATTGTCGGTCTGAAGAACCTTTGGTTTTCTTTCAAATTTATTGCTCACCATGGCTACGTATTTCTTCAGCATGTCTGTGACTTGACTTTTTTCTTTCAGCAAATAGGCCACACAATATCTAGAGAAATCATCCAAGAATATTAGCACAAATCTGTTATTTCCCAATGATGGGATATTAAACGGTCCACATAAGTCACTGTGTATTAAGTCCAGCACTTTATTACTCCTATTTCCTGTGTATGCAGGAAATGAGGGTCTCACACCTTTTTGAGTAACACAGTCTATGCATTTCTCCATTTTACCAGCATCTGCACTTATCTGAATGCCAGTGGCTAGTTGCTTACTGTAAAGATCCTGGATCACCTTAGAATCACGATGTCCCAGGCGGCGGTGCCAGATTTCCAGACTACATTTACCATCATTCTTCCTTACTTGCGCCATATGTGAGGCTTCACCTGAAATGTTCAGCTTATAAACATCATTATGCATAAAAGCTTCAGCATACACTTCATCATTTTTAGAGATTGTGCACTTACTGTTTTCAAAATGATTCGCAAATCCCTTCTTATCTAATGTAGATACACTAAGCATATTGCAAACTGCTTGGGGAATATACAAGACATCACTTACAGGAATTTCTTTAACTTCATTAGACACTTTGCATTTTAAGAATTCAATACCTTTTGCTTGGATCTTAGCAGTCCCTGCGTTTGCAGTTTTAAGAATTCCTTCTTCTGGACACATTTCCTGAAAGAAATCCTTACAATTGGTTAAATGGCATGTGCTCCCTGAATCCAAAATCCAAGTACTTTCATTTGAATTATTATTTACCATAGTCAAAGATTTTTCTGCCATTAGAAAGCCCTTGTGTTTATCTTTGTCCTTCATACATTTCCTGGTTTGAAAATTCTTTAGTTCCATTGGCTTAGGTGAGCTAGAGGGAGTGTTTTGTGTTTCCTTACACCATTTAGATACATGTCCCTCCTTTCCACATGAGTAGCAAATCAGCTTGCCCTTGGGTGGAGTTTTCCCATAGCTCCGCCTTCCTCTGTTCTTTGCCAAGAAATTTGTTTCATTTCTCTCTGACTTGCTTTGAGAACACATCTCCTCAGAATCATTTATTATGCATTCCTGCCTTAGTTTTGATGTTGCCTGTTCAAAAGATTGCCCTTCAATGGCCTCATTTACAGACCTAAAAACATCAAACTTCTTTGATAGTGAGGTAAAAAGAAATGCTCTTTTCAATGCATCACACATGGGAATTCCAGAAAGTTCTAGCTTTTGAAATGAAGACATAAGATGCATAATGTGATCATTACATTTACTTTTATCCCTTAATTTGGTTTCATTCAACTCTGCCAGCCAAATTGGTTGCTGCTTTGCATATGTAGTTGCATACATAGTTCTCAGTTTATATAAAATGTCCTTTGGTGTATCTTTTCCCTCCACTAATATGGCTTGTTTCTCTGAGAGAGCTTCCAAAAGCATGCACTTCACATAATAGTTTGCATTGTCCCATTCAGCCATATTTTCAGCTGTTCTGTCTTGGTCTAAGCATATATTTAATCCTTTTGCTGAAAGGAGACATATGAATCTTAGTTCCCACTGCTGATAATTAAACTCAGTTAATTTAGGCACCTTGAGAGAATAGAAAAATAGTGAATTTCTTCCCTCAGCCATTTTCTTAGCCTTCTGTCTGCTGTGTGGGGGGAGAGAGAGACAGACTGAATCTTTCCTTTAAAACTTAAGAGAAAAAATGTGGCCTTTTTTTCTGCCTGGTAATATTTCTCTTCTTTTTCAATTCCTGGCCCTGGGCCTATAACCCTTTTGTTGGATTATTTGTAGTAAATAATTAGCAGATTTTAGTACACACAGCTTCAGCTTTAGAAATGTTAATTTCTTTCTTCATCTCTCTCTCATTCACCCCTGAATAATTCACTGCTGAGTCACTTTAAAGTTGAAGTAACAAAACATCTGTTTACTCACAGTTTGTAGTTAGATTATAATCAGACAGGCTTATATATACATATTACTATACATTTGTCTTATCAGCTCCTTCCATGTGCTTAGATGGTAATGGATGCTCACACCACCATAGATCCTCTCAGGTTAGGAGAGATCATGAGCTCCATGTGCTCCATGTGCTGCATCTGCTGTGTCTGCTGTGTCTAACCCCCACAGGAAGTTGCATAGCTGTGTGACCTCTCTAAGTAATTCACATCAGAGGTCACAGAGTAATCACAGAGAAATAATAGGTGACAGGCAATGCATGTATAATACAATTACATTCCAACAGAAACATCTCATATCCAGGAGACATGGGTGTGCTCTAACTTTGGGGGTATGGATGGGGGAGAGAGGAATGTCAAGGGGAGGGGTCTCATTATTTGGGGGGTTAGATAGTAGGAGGGGCTTACTTTGGGTCTTTGGTTGGGAGATGGGAGAGATACTGAGAAAAAAGCAGAATAAGGATTTGCGGCTTGGGAGGAGAGGCTAGCTTACCCAGAATTCATCTAGGTCTCAGCTAATTATTATTCACAACCTATTTGACTAGGTTGTGGCTGATAATTATTCAGAATGTAAATTCATTTGAAATGACCTGGGAATATCAAGAGCATTTCAATGTTCTTTCATGTCATAATTATCCCAGAATACATGGGTGGGGGAGAAGGGGTATTTAGTTGAGAAGATAGTCACAAGAAGATCTTAAATTTAACCTGACTTTGAAGACAAATGAGGGCCGCAAACCAATCAAGTCTTCCCTGATAATAATGATTTGTCTGTGTAAACTGACCAGATTGAAAATTCTCCCAGCTAAAAGTACTTTCGGGCTTCCATAGTGCATGCATTTTTTGACAAAGTAGAAATAAGAAGCCTAAAATATATTATTTATTTATTTATTTATTTATTTATTTTAAAGTTACAGCCTCATTTTAGAAAGGATGTAGAAGTCGAAACTGAGATGTCCGGGTCAAGACATCTTGTTTCATCAATATTTCCGAACAGAATCTGCTTAATCAGAGGCTGTTCTAAAATAGTGGAGAATGGATTTTCCCCCTATTTTGTGTAAAAATTACCAACAATTGAATGTGCACATTTGGGCATGTGCACAATTTCCACACACAATGTAATTGAATAATGAACTAATTAGCACCAATAATTGGCTTTTTAACGAGCAATTATTGGCACTAATGAGATTTAATTGCATTTACACCTCTTAGCCATTGGAGGAATGAGGCATTATGATATTGCAACAGCAGCTCTGGTTGCAGAGACTGAAACTTATAAGATCACTAGTAAGAAATGCCCGTTTCTGGCAAAAATGAAACGGGCACTAGCAGGGTAATCCCCCCCCCCCCCCCCCCGTCCTCCCTCCCTCCCGAGTTGCAGACACCCCCTCCGTGCCTCTGTTCCGAGCTGCACACCTCTCCTCTTTGTCCCTTCGTCCCTCAGTGACGTGGTTGCGATTGCGAGGGCCGCCCCGCCCTCAACGTCATCGCGTTTTGACGCGAGGGCCGCCCCACCCTCAACATCATCGCGTTTTGACGCGAGGGCGGAGCTACAGTGACTGGAGCCTGTAGGCCAAACCGGATATCTCGGGCGCCTCAAGTTTCCGGCTTGAGGCTTCAAAGTGCCTTTTATATATATAGATAAGAGTAGCCACACTGGGTCAGACCAATGGTCCATCTAGCCCGGTATCCTGTTTTCCAAACAGTGACCAAGTCAGGTCACAAGTACCTGGCAGAAACCCAAATCGTGGCAACACTCCATACTGCAAATCCCAGGGCAAGCAGTTGCTTCCCATGTCTGTCTCAATAGCAGACTATGAACTTTTCCTCCAGGAAGTTGTCCAAACCTTTTTTAAACCCAGATACGCTAACTGTTGCTACCACATCCTCCGGCAAAGATTTCCAGAGCTTAACTATTCGTTGACTAAAAAAATATTTCCTGCTATTTGTTTTAAAAGTATTTCCATATAACTTCCTTGCGTGTCCCTAGTCTTTGTACTTTTGGAACGAGTAAAAAAAATCGATTTACTTCTAATGCGAGAAGTTGTCAACATAGGTTGCTGTTCGGACCACTAATCTGTTATTTTAGCACAGTTCCCATTTTATGCAAGGGGACCTAGTTACTAATAACTCGGGTTAACCGTAAAATCACACATCCTGATCGTAATCCGTGTTCCTAACTCCCCCCTAAGTCACAAATCTCCCATATGGTGCTTCTCTAGTTAGTTTATGTACAGGCTGAAATCTTAACTAAAGCTTCATGTTTTTGCCAATGGATTGATCTAACTTATCTGTATCAACAAGGAATTTAAGTTTCAAGTTTATTGGGGATTTACTATCCTGCCCATCGCATAGTATCATCTAGGAGTCTTACAATCTAAAATTACAAAAAAAGGGAAAGGAAGGAAAAAAAAACAGGACATAATGAGTAGGATAGTACAGGATAAACTACAATTTTAATAGCATTTAAGGAACGATACATAAGGGAGAGGAATAAGGTCATCTACCTTACATATACTGAAGAGAAAACAACATTGACCCAGCCTCTTTCTCCCACCTTACCCTCCTCTCTCTATCACCTGTCTCTTCCTACCTATCCATCCTTTTATTATATTATACTTAATTTCCAACTTTACATAACAGAATTCTGTGTTACCTATTACTATGTAAGCCGCATTGAGCCTGCTTTTAGTGGGAAAGTGTGGGATACAAATATAATAAATCTACTATAATAAAACTCACCCTCAACGTTCTGAAGTCACTCAGTCACTCCCTGAAGGGTTCATGGATTCATGGTGGTGAAGCCAGAACACTGATCATGTCTTTCTGCCCCGCCCTCGCATGACGGACCAATCAGAAAAAACACCCTCAACATTCTGAAACATAAAGGACCATCACAACACCGTTCCCAGGCAACACTAGGCAACGTAAGATGGACCAATCAGAGGAAACTACGTGACAATAAGGGAGGAGCATTCCCCAGCATAATGGCTCATTATCTGTGCAGCACGGAGAGCACAGAACCACCGCTGGAACGAGAGAAGAATATTCCTGCTGTGGGTATGTGCAAAAATAGACCGGGGGGGGGGGGGGGGTCGGGAGAAATTTTTAAATGCCTAATGCCAGTACTGAAGAGTGCCAGAGGGCCTATAGCACAGACTATGTTTGGGATCGCTTGACATGGAGTCAGAGGAGACGGAAAACAACGTGCCCGTCACCATCTGGGACGTGGGTGAACAGGACAAGCTGCGGCCCAGCTGGAAGGATTACCCGCGACCCAGCCAGCAGCAAACAGCGACCAAGGACAGCACAGCACATCCCCCAACCCCCAAGCAAAAAAACAAAACAAAACAAAAAAAAGACACACATCAACAACCTGCACACACACCGCACCCTCAAACACTCACACAAAATAACTCTGTGACACATACACACACACACAAAAAAAGCCACATGCTAGCGCCCGTTTCATTGGTTTCGGAAACGGGCCTTTTTTACTAGTTAATAAATAAATAAATAAATTCAGGCTTGCCTTGGAATAGCTATAGCATTCAGGTATAGGCATCTGCGAATAAAAAAGCTTTAAGCAACAATTTAAAATTTTTTAGTGACATCTGTTGGCGAACAGACTGCGGTAGTCGATTCCAGTGTAGTGGACCTTGGACTGAAAACATTGCTCTTCTAGTACGCTCATGGCGGATTTCTCGAAACGAGGGTACTGTCTGCTTATTTTGAGATGAAGATCTTAACGTTTTCTGAGTAGAATAAGGCGTTAATAGGTAGGAGAGATAGGAAGGCTCGCCGCAACGAAGAGCCTTGTATACTAGAATATAGTTTATATGATGGGGTGGTGGTAGCCAACGCTCTGCCTTCAGGAGATGTGTTACATGGTCAAACTTTCTTGCCCCTGTGATTCATTTTATGGCAGTGTTTTGTATTATTTGTAACCATCGGACATTTTTTTGTCCTGTGACCATTATAGAGTGTGTTGCAATAATCTGGTTGACTGATAATGAGAGAATGAACTAGTATATTTTAAGCTGAGGGATGGAGCAAAGATCTGATAGATGGAATCTGTTGGAGTCTAAAGAATGCAGTACAGTATCTCGCCATGCTATTTTTTTTCCATCAGCGTAATGACCCAGTCTTATGCATTTGGATATTCTGGACAGGAAAAGTGGGAGAAAATAACCAAGATATTTGTTTTTAAAAGATAAGTGTAGATTTATGAATAAAATTATCTTAGAAGCACCAGCTTCAAAGCACAAAATACAATCGGCAGTCAGCTGGAACATAAAAGCAGTCAGATCATATTAAGATCTTTTCATGTGAATGCCATTAATTAGTGGTATTATTAAACATGTAATGTGATTTGGCCTGACTGGAATAACATTAAGGCAGGCAGTGATAAAATTAATTTATGTAGCTTGTTATCTGATATTGGCTAATGGCCACACGCGCTGCTCTAACACTAAAGCAATACAGCCTCAGACTAACAAGAGAAAAGGGTGACTTCAGTTATTCCAGGAACTATCCTACCCGTCTGCTAGGAAAGATGAACCACTTCTACATCTGGACAATACTTGCGGATCTCTTGATTCTGCCGCTCTTGAAAATGGAGATCTACGGGATTCTATGGAAGAATTTCTTCTCCTTTCTATGGGTCCTTTAACTAAGGTGCGACGCAAAGTGGCCTGCGCTGTGTAGACGCCTGTATTGGACGTGCGCTGGTCCATTTTTCAGCACACCTGCCAAAAAAGCATTTTTTTTTGGCCCAAATTGGACGTGCGGCAAAATAACAATTGGCACACATCCATTTTGGGCCTGAGACCTTACCGCCATTCATTCACTTAGCGGTAAGGTCTCACACGTTAACCGGGCAGGTAATCGTCAGTGTGAGTACAATGCCGATTACCGCCCGGTTAGTGCCGCGTGCTGGAAAATAAAATATATTTCCCGGTGCGCTTGGCGGACGCGCGTAAGAAATTAAATTATCACATGGGCCACGCGGTATCCAGACAGAAGTTCTGAATTGGCATGCGTTGGGCACGTGTAGGTGCCAATGTGGCTTAGAAAAAGGCAGGGCCGCTGAGAGGGGGGGTAGGGGGGACAAAATTCCCAGGGCCTGGGCCTCCAAGGGGGGCCCAGCGCCGGGGTCAGGCCACCGGCACTGCAGTTCCTGGTCTCACCTGCCTGCCTCCTCGGCTCCGGGCCCCCTGCATTCGAAGCGGCAGTCACAGATTGCCTCCCTTCGGGCCTTCCCTCCCTGTGTCCCGCCTTCGTGGAAACCAGAAGTTACATCAAACGAGGGCAGGACACAGGGAGGGAAGGCCAGAAAATTGGCAATCTGCAACTGCCGCCTTGAATGCAGGAGGCCCGGAGCCGTGGAGGCAGGCAGGTGAGACCGTGGACTGCAGCAGCGGGGGGATTAACAGGGGGCGGCAGCGGCAGGGGAAGCGATGGGGGGCGGCAGTGACAGGGGGCAGAGGCAGGGCGGCCTTGCCCCAGGCCTGGCCGAGTCTCTCGGTGGCCATGGAAAAAGGGCCCCTATATAAATAAACGTCAACCCCCCTCACCCAAAATTAAGGTGATACCTTTTTATTGGACAAGGTTAACACAGATGTGATCAACTTTTAGCAGGTTATACTCCTTACCTCATGCCAAAACAAAGGGGTATTTATACTAAGCTGCGGTAACCACTAACGCATGCTTACCACAGCTTAAAAGAGCTTTCCACAGGGGCATGCTGAGGTGTACCGTGGTAAGATTTAAATGTGCACATGCTACCCACATGCAAATTTTTTTTCACTAATAGAGCATGTCTGGGGGGGGGGGGGCATGCTGAGTGGGCGCATCGATGCTAATTAGTTAGCATATCGGCATTGTTGGGCACTAATTGATTATCGTGGGATTAGCATGTGAGCTCTTCCTGCCAACAAAATAGGTGGAATTAAGGGCCCACTCACCAATGGCCTTTAATGTTGATAATAGATAGTCGGCCATTTTACTGCAGTGCTACAATTGGCCTTAGCATGCAGGAAAGACCCATGTAAGGGCGTGCTAAGGCCACTTGGTAGCGCTGCTTTGTAAAAGGGTCCCAGAAGGAGCAAAAAATGAGTTTTTTTAAAACATTTTCAATTGGATAGACTTTCATTTATTATTTTTTTGTCAAAACATTTCAGTGGAAGAGTGATTATTGTTCAATTGTTTTGTTTTTTTTTCTCTTCTGCGTTATAACTTATTCTTAGATATAATCCTGATGATATCACCCTGTGTTTCTGGGAACAAGTGTAGGCCTGTGAATCATTTGTAAAATTATAACTAACTAAATAAAATGTCAGTACCAGAAAAACGTAAGTGAATCGTGAGAAGCCTTTCAATGAAGTGGATGGGAGTCTGTGAAAGGGTGAAGGATGATCAGTAGGTAATTGAACTTCATGGTCCATAGCATAGAGTGAAAAAGTGGCCTAGTTGTTAGAGCACCAGTCTTGACATCCAGAGGTGGCTGGTTCAAATCTCACTACTGCTAATTGTGATCTTGGGCAAGTCACTTAACCCTCCATTGCCTCAGGTACAAACTTAGATTGTGAGCCCTCCTGGGACAGAGAAATATCCAGAGAACCTGAATGTAACTCACCTTGAGCTACTACTGAAAAAGGTGTGAGCAAAATCTAAATAAAGATTCTAGAATTCTAAAGAATAACAAGATTCCATGCAGAATTTCAAAGCGTAGCAACATTCCATGTAGATCCCCAAAGAATAGCAAGATTCTGGAGTGGAGGAGTGGCCTAGTGGTTAGAGCACCAGTCTTGATATCCAGAGGTGGCTGGTTCAAATCCCACTGCTGCTCCTTGTGATCTCGGGCAAGTCCCTTAACCCTCCATTGCCTCAGGTACAGCCCTCCTGGGACAGAGAAATATCCAGAGTACCTGAATGGAACTCACCTACTGAAAAAGGGGTGAGCAACATCCAAATAAACAAATGTAATATAAAAGCCAAAAAAAGACAATTCTATAAAGGGGCCTAACAGTAGGTGTCAGCACACAAATCTCTAGAATACTACACTTAACTGGTGATTTGCACCAATAAAGATTATTTATCAGTTATATAAGTGTTAGATGCTATTCTATAAATAGTCCCTCCAATATTTAAAACCGTTTAACCGGCCAGGAGCGACTCCTGACTGGTTAAATAGCACTTAACTGGCTATCTGCTGATATTCCGTGGGAGATAGATGGTTATTTCTCTATGAATAGTTCCAGTTAGCGCTTAGAGGATAATTGGTTATATCACGCAATATAACCACTTGCAATCCTATCTTTGGCCAGTTTAAACTTAACCAGCCAACGTTGAATATCGACTTTGTCAGCTATGTTTAAACCAGGGGCGTAGCCAGACTTCGGCAGGAGGGGGGTCCAGAGCCCGAGGTGAGAGGGCACATTTTAGCCCCCCCCCCCAGCGCCACCGCCACCAACTTTGACCCCCCCCTGCTGATGACCCTCTCGACCCCCCCCCCGCCCGCTGCCAACCCTCCCCCGCCATTGCCTACCTTTGCTGGCGGGGACCCCAACCCACGCCAGCCGAGGTCCTCTTATTCCGGTGCAAGGCTTCATTCTGTTTCTATGAGTCTGACATCCTGCACGCACGTGCAGGACGTCAGACTCAGAGCAACAGAAGCCTGCCCTTGCAGGTCAGCAACGCGGCCGCGCAGGCTTCTGTTTCTCTGAGTCTGACGCACGTGCAGGACGTCAGACTCACAGAAACAGAAGCCTGCCCTTGCAGGTCAGCAACGCGGCCGCGCAGGCTTCTGTTTCTCTGAGTCTGACGCACGTGCAGGACGTCAGACTCAGAGAAACAGAAGCCTGCCCTTGCAGGTCAGCAACACGGCCGCGCAGGCTTCTGTTTCTCTGAGTCGGACGTACGTGCAGGACGTCAGACTCAGAGAAACAGAAGCCTGCCCTTGCAGATCAGCAACGCGGCCACGCAGGCTTCTGTTTCTCTGAGTCTGACGTACGTGCAGGACGTCAGACTCAGAGAAACAGAAGCCTGCCCTTGCAGGTCAGCAATGCAGCCGCGCAGGCTTCTGTTTCTCTGAGTCGGACGCACGTGCAGGACGTCAGACTCAGAACAACAGAAGCTTGCCCTTGCAGATCAGCAATGAGGCCGCGCAGGCTTCTGTTTCTCTGAGTCGGACGCACGTGCAGGACGTCAGACTCAGAGAAACAGAAGCCTGCCCTTGCAGATCAGCAACTCGGCCGTGCCGGAGAAGAGGACTTCGGCTGGTGGGGGTTGGGGACCCCCGCTAGCAAACGTACCCAGCGGCGGGAAGAGGGGTTCAAAAGAGTTGGCGCCGGGGGGGGGGGGTCAATGGTGGTGGTGGTGGCGGGGGGGGGGTCAAAAATGGCGGCAGGGGTTAAAATTGGAGGGGGTCAGCGGTGCCGGGGGGGGGGCTAAAATGTGCCCCCTCACCTCGGGTTCTGGACCCCCTCCCACCGAAGTCTGGCTACACCCCTGATATCTGGTCCTGAAAAGTGAAAAAGTGCTCCCCCACAAAGATATCACTTTGACCTGCTTGGCAGTTTGTGATCTAATGTCCATGTAAGTTGATTCTTATCTTTAGCATCTGGCCTGTCTCACCATGCAGTTATTTTCTTCAAATTATCTGTCCTAAATAATACATGCCGCATTAGAGAAAGAACACGAGTAGGATCCCATTATGTTAATTGTCTTTCCCATGTGGGTGTCTGCGGGATCATGTGGTGCCTGCTGGCACAGTCTCAGCGTGGTACATTTTCGCTTCCAATTAGAAGGCTGTGGTAAAGCCAGGAAAGCGACAGACTGTGGTCCTGGAACTCAGGTGTCCAAACCCCATTGATCTTGTGACCCTAGTCAAGTCAGATCAGCCTCCATCGTCAGAGGATCCAATGTACTAACATGTTAATGCCCACTGACATATTATTTAAAGCAAACTATTTTACTCTCAGTGCTGCCTATTTACTAACTCAGCATCATAATTAACATTCATGCAGGTTAGTAAATGAGGTGTAAAATTTTAAGTCCTGTAGGACAGAGAGGTAGGGACTGCACCTAAAGGTAACTCACCCTGAACTAGCAGAGAAAGGAAATGAGCTACATCCAATTCAAAATGATCTCTTTCAGTGACTCATCCTGCAGGAATAGTGGCTGAAAGTCTTTTATAAGATTTCTTAGTTTTTCCAGCTCTGACAAACCTTTACGTCTGTGCATGCGTATGGACGAACACTGCCAACACACTGCTTTCTAATGCCACATAATTCCAGGAACTGTAGGGGAGAGCAGCACGTTTCTCCTGGAACGATGGACCGTATCGGTGCAAGGACATTTTGAATAACCTGATGTATCACTTTTAAAAATTGCCCAGTACTGCACTGTAAGGCAGTCGGCAAAGTTTACAACCCCACAGGTAGCTTTCAAGTTTTGAGTATTTTGCAATTCTTCTCACCTCCCGACAAGATACCCCATGGTCAACCGTTGTGTGAATATGAGGTATGAATTTACAAACTGGACTCGGGACAATGACAGAACAAGTCTGGATGGGATCTAGAGGGGGTGACTGTCAAGCACTTTTAAATTATCGAGCACATAGTGGATTTTTGATGTTAACACCATTGCGGCACACGGCAACGAATGCTGATGTGGAGTGGCAGAATTTGCAATGATCTAACAGAGGAATGTTATTGTTATAAAGGAATCTGCCGTGATCAGGGGTGTAGCTACGGGTGGGCCTGGGTGGGCCCAGGCCCACCGAAGCGTGCGCACACACTGTGCAGCGGCGTAGCGACCACGGCAGAAACGGCACCCACTCGCTCTAGCTCAGCTGAGCTGATCTCTCCAGGGCAGGCTCCAGCCCGATTTCGGCTCAGGCCCGCCTGCCCGCCCACCGACCCACCCATGTGGCAAGCGCACACACTGCAGCAATGTACCAAGTCGCGCAGTCATGGCCATCCGCTCAGGGCCGACTCAGCTGATCTCTCCAGCAGACTCATCCCGCCTACCGTCGGCTCGGGGGGGGGGGGCAGGAAAATGCACTTGTTGCAGCAGCAGCAGGTCCCGTTGCGGCCGCGCAGCGCGTCGTAATTCCCTCCATCCATATGATCCTACGTGGTAGTACTTTATGACGTGGCTGCTGTGCGCGGTGGTGTGCTCCGCTCGCATCTGAGGGCAGGTTAAAAAAAAATAGCTGCAGGTGCACGCAGGCCGGGTTGAGTATTGAACTGGAGCCTCAGCCTGGCCCTGCCCTGTGGAAAATGGAAAGGTTCGAGTCCGAGTGAGATCATTTGAGAATCAAGTTCCTGCCAGTGCCAGCCCAGCAGGTAATACAATTGTATATGCTTTTTTTTAAATCATAATTTTATATATATATATATATATATATATATATATTGCCCACCCATATTATCTCTGGGCCCAGCCAAAATGTCAGGTCTGGCTACGCCACTGGCCGTGATGCTGAGACCTTTCTAGAAAGCCTAGGCAGTATGGGTCAGATCCTATATAAGGTGCCTAAAAGATCCATGCCTAGATTTAGGTGCGGTATATAGAATTTGCATAGTTCATATCCCAGTGCCTAAAACTATGCGCCTTCATTTACACCAATGAAAATGTGGCATAACTCCTTGCAGTGGCCTAACTACATGGGGCCATGGGGCCATGGGGGCCTGGGCCCCCATAGATTTGGCTCTCGACCCCCCCCCCCCCCCCCGCCGCCAACCCTCCCCCGCCACTGCCGTCGCCTGCCTTTGCTGGCAGGGGACCCCAACCCCCGCCAGCCGAGGTCCTCTTCTTCCGGCGCAAGGCTTCGTTCTGTTTCTGTGAGTCTGACGTCCTGCATGCTCCTCTTTGGCGCGGCCGCTGGCTGATCTGCAAGACTTTGTTCTGTTTCTGTGAGTCTGGCGTCTGTACGTGCAGGACGTCAGACTCACAGAAACAGAACGAAGCCTTGCGCCAGAAGAAGAGGACCTCGGCTGGCGGGGGATTGGGTCCCCCGCCAGCAAAGGTAGGTGACGGCGGCGGGGGAGGGTCAGCAGCGGGAGGGGGGGTCGAGAGGGTCGTCGGCGTGGGGAGGGGGTCAAAGTTGTTGGTGGTGGCGGTGTTGGCAGGGGGGGGTTTGGCAATGGTGGGGGAGGGTCGGTGGCACCGGGGGGGGGGGCTAAAATGTGCCCCCTCACCTTGGGCTCTGGACCCGCCGAAGTCTGGCTACGCCCCTGACTCCTTGTGTGTAGATTTACACGCACTGGGCCATATTCTATAACTATGTGAGTAAATTTGGGAATGCCCATGGAATGCCCATAGCCACGCCTCTTTTGAAATGTGCGCAGTAGAATTTAGGCACAGTTTATTACAGAATATGCTTAGTGAGTTGTGTGTGTAAATTCTAATTATTGCCAATTAGTGCTCATTATTGCTTGTTAAGTGCTGATATCAATGCTGATTAGATTGTTAAGCTAATTAAGTTAAGCGTGTTGTTATAGAATCCGCCTGGATTTCGGCGTGGATCTGTAGAATCCGGCAGACTATGCATGTATAAAAATCTGGCTTACATGTGTAACTCCAGGCACATCTCTGGCTCAGCTCCACTCGGGGTTTCACTCCATCTCCCCCAGGACCAGGGTCACACAAATGATACTTCACACACACATACCGCTATCACTGGCGGGATCACTCGAGCTGGGCGCAGGCTGGGTCCAGATTAAATCCTGTAGGCCGAGGGTACTCTTTCTCTGGGCACTTTCACGCAATGACTACTCAGGGGTTCTGTGCTGGAACTGCTGCTTTTTAACATATTTATAAATGACCTAGAGATGGGAGTAATTAGTGAGGTAATTAAATTTGCTGATGACACAAAGCTATTCAAAGCTGTTAAATCGCAAGAGGATTGTGAAAAATTACAAGAGGACCTTACGAGACTGGGTATCCAAATGGCAGATGATGTTTAATGTGAGTAACTCTGGAATCCGTTGCCAGAGAATGTGGTAAAGGCAGTTAGCTTAGCGGAGTTTTAAAAAGGTTTGGACGGCTCCTAAAGGAAAAGTCCATAGACCGTTATTAAATGGACTTGGGGAAAATCCACTATTTCTGGGATAAGCAGTATAAAATGTTTTGTACATTTTTGGGATCTTTGCCAGGTATTTGTGACCTGCATTGGCCACTGTTGGAAACAGGACAATGGGCTTGATGGACCTTTGGTCTGTCCCAGTATGGCAATACTTATGTACTTATGTACAGCAGTCTCAGTGTCGAACTTCAACTTGCTTTACTAAACAGTAACTTGAAAAAACAGTTATAAACTTGTCAGCTTTGTCTGTACAATTCAGGATGCTTTTCTTCTGATGGCCAGCATAGCACAAAAATATTCTCCACATGATATCAGGGTTTTTAAACTCATAGTTCAGTTCTATCTTAAATCTTCTCTATTTGCAACCCAGGACAAAATACTTGGTAATTTTGATTAAACTCTCAGTCCATAATTATCTCCACATAATCTCTTACTCTATGTCCCATCCCGGAACAGAGGTTATTTACATGTGCAATCAAAGTCCTGCCAAAAGTGAGGCACGCCCATTCCCACTTCAACTACCTGGGGTGTATTGTCCCCCAAGCAGGGCCGCCAAGAGACTAGGCCGGGCCCGGGGCAAAGCTGCTCCGCCCCCGCCACTGCCGCCCCCATCCCCCTGCCGCTCCCCCCGTCGCTGTCATCCCCGGTCTCACCTGCCTGCCTCCACGGCTCCGGGCCCCCTGCATTCGAAGCGGCAGTCACAGATCGTCTCTCTTCTGGCCTTCCCTCCCTGTGTCCCGCCCTCATCTGATGTAACTTCCGGTTTCCTCGAGGGCGGGACACAGGGAGGGAAGGCCCGAAGGGAGGCGATCTGTGACTGACGCTTTGAATGCAGGGGGCCCGGAGCCGAGGAGGCAGGCAGGTGAAACCGGGGACTGCAGCGCCGGCAGCCTGACCCTGGCACCGGGCCCCCCCTTGGAGGCCCAGGCCCAGGGAATTTTGTCCTCCTGCCCCCAAGCACTCCTTCTTCTTCCCAGTTCGGGAATTCTTTTTAGGCATCTGCTGCTGTGTATCAGAGCCCTTAAAATCACACTGCAAACCTCTCCTGCTTTGGTACCTAGGATTTCCCCCTCAGTACAATGGGTCTCGGCGACGGTGGGCTACCAGAATTTTCTCCAAGCAATACCTTTTATTACTTCCTAGTCCTGCCCCATGGGCTGGGTTATACTCTGATTCTCTCACCAGGCTCTCAATACTAGCTCTGATTCCATAGTGACCCCCAGAAAATCCTCCCTTCTCCAGCGTTATGCCAGAGCCCGTTTTCAGGTGGTGTCGAACACGTGTAAATGGACAGATACGAGTAAACATTTCAGAAATTATGCTGCTTACATCCATGCTGCTTGTATACTTTCCAGGGGTGTGTGTTGTGGATGTGGAGTAGGTGGAGTTTAAAAAGTGTGAGCTCGATATTTAGCTAGCAGCCATCAGGAGTTTGCCAACCAATGCCGGCATTAAACCCAGAAATTCAATACAGGCCATGTCCAGGCATCCATTGAATTTCCGGGTTTCCAGAGCCAGCTAACTTAAGTGCAATATTCAGTTTTTAACCAGCTATGGGTTAGTGCATAAAGGGGCCCTTTTACTAAGTTGTGGTAAAAATGGCCATGCGTTAGTGTCGGGGGAGATTTTTGCCACATCCTGAGGCCCTTTTTACCGTGGCGGGTAAAAAGGCTGAAAAAAGACATGGCCATGCATTAAGATTTCTCTTACCACGTGGCAATGCCGGGGGGGGGGGGGGAGCCCAGGCCGCCAAGAGGGGGGTAGGGGGAAAACTTCCCCATGCCCGGGCCTCCAAGGGGGGGCCCGGTGCTGGGGTATCTCTCTCTCTCCCACTCCTGATGGGATCCGGGTGATCACGTCCCAACAGGAGCAGGAGGGAGAAAACTCTGGCACCGGGCCCCACCTTGGAGGCTGGGGTAGGGTTAGGGTTACTATATTTTGTTCCCCAAAAAGGAGGACACATGCCCCGCCCCCTTTCACACTCTCACTCCGCCCCCTGTCACATTTTCCCCTCCCCCCCGTCATATACCTCGTCGCCCCCCACTCCCCGTCGCCCCCTCCTCTTACCTTACTACTGCCCTGGTGGTCTAGTGACCTCTTTGGGAAAGGAAAGAGTCCCCTCTTTCCTGCCCAGATCACTGCCCTGCATGCATCCTTCCTGTTGCTGATCCTCAGCGCTGATTCAAAACGGCCGCTGAGAATTGAAGTCTCGTGAGGCCACTTCAACTCTCGGCGGCCATTTTGAATCAGCGCTGAGGATCAGCAACAGGAAGGATGCATGCAGGGAAGCGCTCCAGGCACTACAAATGCTGGCCCCTCCCATGACCAAATCCCTTGGATTTGGCTGGATTTGAGATGGCTGGCTTCGGTTTTCATTATGGGTGAAAACTGAGGCCGGCCATCTCAACATTTAGTTTGACCTAAATGTTTGAGATTTGGCCGGCCCCAACTGTAGTATTATCGAAACGAAAGTTGGCCGGCCATCTTTTTCGATAATACGGTCGGCTCCGCCCCTTCGCAGAGTTGGTCCCGGAGATGACCGCCCTTAGAGATGGCCGGCCATCTTCGGTTACGGCCCTCCACGTTGCAAAGAATGGCATAGCTGCATCCAACGATAACCTCGTGACAAAGGCAGGTGATACTCCCGCTGCAGATCTTGAAATGGTTTAAGGGCTCATCCAAATGCTCTGCAGCTACCATTGTTGTGACACGATGGGTTTCTCATTAACTTGAATCAGTGCAACATTCCAAACAAGAGTTCGTCAATGACCACCTGTCCTTTTCATCTAGAAGTTGTTGGATGGCCAGAAAGGTCTGAAGAGTAGCAACCAGCAGCGTGAAGTCAGTGTACAAATGCACTCAGTCTGCAGCCCCTCATTACCTCTCCACCCTCATCTCCCCTTACGTTCCCGCCCGAAACCTCCGCTCACAGGACAAATCCCTCCTCTCAGTACCCTTCTCCACCACCGCCAACTCCAGGCTCCGCCCATTCTGCCTCGCCTCACCCTATGCCTGGAATCAACTCCCTGAGGCCCTACGCCAAGCCCCCTCCCTACCCATCTTCAAATCCTTGCTCAAAGCCCACCTCTTCAATGTTGCCTTCGGCACCTAACCTGATACCTCTCAGGGAACCTAGACTGCCCCAATCTGACTGCCACTACTTGATTGTACATTTGTCCATTAGATTGTAAGCTCTCAGAGCAGGGACTGTCCTTCTATGTTATATTGTACAGCGCTGCGTAACCCTAGTAGCGCTTTAGAAATGTCAAATAGTAGTAGTAGTACTGAGGAGACACTGGCTTGAGAAGAAGATGTAGCACAGGAGTTAGGTGAGCCAATTCCTGCTCCAAAAACAACCAACTTGAGTGATCTTCGAAATGCAGAGTTCATATCCAACAACTGCAATAAAAATGATACACGATCATTCCAAAAGTCTGGAAAGTTCAATCCCTCCATCTTTTTTTAAAGTTTGAATTTTTATACTACTATTCTAGTGGGCTTACCCCTCCTGAGAAAGTTTTATACAAAGCACAAGGAAAAAGCATGGTGGGAATCATCTTCAGTAGTAATTTATCTTTGGCATTACTAACATCTGTATGGTTTCTGTGTGACCCCACCAGGAGTGGTAGAGAAGAGAACATCCCTCAACAGCAGTTGAAATCAAAGATTATAAATGCTCCCTGTTTTTAATAAGAATATCCTCCATCATGGAAGCCACCTTAAACCCAAGATATGTAAGAACATCCAACTTAATTTGAAAGGGAAACCTAGTAATGTCGCTGGTTCTTCTTTTTAGAAACTGAAAGTTACTTTTTATGCTGCTACAGACAAGGATGTTCAAAATTACTCACCTAAGATCTGGTTGTCTGATTATATGTGGTTCAATTAATGGATAAAGAGGACTCCTGCGGGAGGCTGGAAAGCCGAAACACGGCCTCTGTTGAGTCTGACCTCACTTGTAACTATATATCTTCACCTAGATCCAATTGATATTGTATGAGTTACAATTATCAATTAAAGGTTAAAAAGGTCGGAGAGTTGACTAGCGAGCAGCTGCGCATAACATGACAGCTGCCACGTGGTAGATCCTTGGCCCGGGCCATCCTCCTGTTTCTGGCTTCCCCATTGAGAAAATGACGTCAGAGGAGATTCCAAAGTAGTGATTGGTGGGGAGGCTGGAAGGGGGTGAGATTAAGCCCGATGGCGGCAAAAACCTAGATAAAGATCTACCGAAGAGGTAGGGGAGCCTCTTTGGCAGCGTACATCGATTCTAGACTGATCACCTAGCTGGATCTAAATGGCAGGTGGAATGCTGGACTGGGGTACAGTACAAAGCGGAGGGACACACGGCCACGCTGGAGGCGAGGATATGGCTGGCCGCCACATGGACCAGGAGTCACGCTCCCTAGTTGGAAAGGCATGGTAGGGAGAGGAAGGCTCTACTACATTGGACTCAAGGCTCGGGTGCTTCCTAGGGGGTTGTATGTTAATGTGTTTAATAAAGCTGTGGCCATTTACTCCCAAGAAATTTGCATTCTGTTCAGTCACTGTATGCCTTATGTGTAAGGGTCAGGAGCGTGAGTGTGTGCAGCCTGCCTATGTTATTTTAGATGACATTGGACCATCCTGGTTACTCATTACCTCTCTACCCTCATCTCCCCTTATGCTCCTACCCGTAACCTCTGCTCACAGGACAAATCCCTCCTCTCAGTACCCTTCTCCACCACCGCCAACTCCAGGCTCCGCTCATTCTGCCTCGCCTCACCCTATGCTTGGAATAAACTTCCTGAGCCCTTACGCCAAGCCCCCTCCCTACCCATCTTCAAATCCTTGCTCAAAGCCCACCTCTTCAATGTTGCTTTCAGCACCTAACCTTTATACCTTTCAGGAAATCTAGACTGTCCCAATTTGACTGACTGTACATTTGTCCTTTAGATTGTAAGCTCCTTTGAGCAGGGACTGTCCTTCTATGTTAAATTGTACAGCGCTGCGTAACCCTAGTAGCGCTTTAGAAATGTCAAGTAGTAGTAGTAGTACTGCTTCCTTCTGCTCCTTCGTTTGACTATATCCTGAAAGCTTTGATTTTTCCCCAATTTATCCAATAACCTGAAATCTACCAAATGCATTAATCAGCTCTAACGACTGTAGAACTGAATTACTTTCCAAACGTCAAGTCATTCACATATGCTGTGATTTTATGCTCAAGCCCATTACACTGTAAGGCAGAGCTGGTTTAATAGCCAGTATCAGAGGCTCTAATGCTGGGTTAAAGAGTAATGGAGAAAGCAGGCAGCCTTATCACATGCTCTTTTGTAATAGACTAGGTTTAGATAAATGCCCATTAACCTTTATCCGGGCCAAGGGTAAGATCAGCACCATTCTTAATAATGCTTCCCTTATCCCAAAGCACCACAACGCTCAAAACAGATAAGACCATTTGATGTTAGCAAAGGACTTTTCTGCATCCAGTGATATCAGAACTTCAGGCACTTCAAGATGTTGAGTAACACGTAACGAAACTCAGAACAAGCATGCTCTGATAACTATACTGTGTAACAAAAAATAATAATAATAAAAATATATATATATACACACACAGTATGTTTTCTGCATAACTTTGTTAAAACGACCAAGTTCAATAACATTTCGGATAAAGAAAGCTTATCCAAACGCCATAACCTAACCCTACGAATCCACCTATTCATCACCTGATCCTACCACAATGGCAATGATTCAGACTACGCCTCCTCCAGTTTCTTTCCCTATGCTCACCCTGACCCTATCTCAATCTAGTCTCCCCACTGATAGCTTGAACTTCGTGGGTGTGGCTTGGATCTCTTTCAGGGAGAGAAAACTAACAACTTATAGCAGCAGCTTCAGAGAGCATTTTCCATCTCACAGATAGGCTGCAGAGAATTCTCGGCGGCCATTTTGAATCTCACTAGACCACCAGGGAAGATCGCGTGAGTAAGGGGAGAGGTGGCGACAGGGCCGGGGGGGGGGGAGGAGGTAACCCTGAGGGCGATCCCGAACTTGGAGGGAGGGATTCGGACAAGACGCACCGGAGCACCTAGGTTTTAGAGGAGGGAAAAAGCAAATTTTTTTTTCCTATTTCCCTCCTCTAAAACCTAGGTGCGTCTTATGGTCCGGTGCGTTTTATAGTCCGAAAAATATGGTATATTACCTATCTACCGTTCCCCATTACTCTGCTAAGCTTAGCCTGCTTTCTCTGCATTATACCTTGTATTCCTATTACTATTTAAGCCGCATTGAACCTGCTATGAGTGGGAAAGTGCGGGGTACAAGTGTAACAAATAAATAAATAAATAAATATATCATCCTGAATGCATTTGCAATAAGCCTACACTCACGCAGGCCACCTCACCTAAATGATGTTACTTCACCACCTGTTTCGCAGTTGTAGTGATGTTTTCTTCAGTGCAAACTGATCAGGCCCTGCTGTTACCTGAATGGCAATCTAGTGAAGGAGGAGTGGCCTAGTGGTTAGCGTGGTGGACTTTGGTCCTGGGGAACTGGGTTCAATTCCCACTGCAGGCACAGGCAGCTCCTTGTGACTCTGAGCAAGTCACTTAACCCTCCATTGCCCCAGGTACAAATAAGTGCCTGTATATAATATGTAAGCCGCATTGAACCTGCTATGAGTGGGAAAGCGCGGGGTACAAATGTAAGAAAAAAACAGTAGCAACATTCCATGTAGAAGCCTGTCTTCGTGCGTCCGCGCAGGCTTCTGTTTCTGTGAGTCTGACATCCTGCACGTACGTGCAGGACGTCAGACTCACAGAAACAGAAGCCTGCGCGGGTTGCTGATCTGCAAGGGCAGGCTTCTACATTCTACATGGAATGTTGCTGCTGGTGGAATAGCAACATTAACATTCCATGTAGAATCTCAAATAGTATCAACAGAATCTCAACATTCCATCTAGAATGGCCTAGTGGTTAGAGTGGTGGACTTTGGTCCTGGGGAACTGGGTTCAATTCCCACTGCAGGCACAGGCAGCTCCTTGTGACTCTGAGCAAGTCACTTAACCCTCCATTGCCCCAGGTACAAATAAGTACCTTTATATAATATGTAAGCTGCATTGATCCTGCTATGAGTGGGAAAGCGTGGGGTACAAATGTAACAAAAAAAGATTTAAAGTCATTTCTCACAGTCTCTTCAAAACATATTGTACATTTAGTTTCTTCCACCTCTTTTCTGGAAACTGTTGCATCAGTATGACAGGGGTATCCACCTTGGACCTCACCAGGTCAGGTTTTCAGAACTTCCGCAATGAATATACATGAGATCTATTTTCATACATTGTGTATCTGGATTTTCAAAAGGCTTCTGATAAAGTACCTCCTGAAAGACTCCAGAGTAAATTGGAGAGTCATGGGATAGGAGGTAGTGTTCTATTGTGGATTAAAACTGGTTAAAAGATAGAAAACAGAGAGTAGGGTTAAATGGTCAGTATTCTCTATGGAGAAGGGTAGTTAGTGGGGTTCCCCAGGTGTCTGTGTCAGGACTGCTGCTTTTTAACATATTTATAAATGATCTAGAGATAGGATTAACCAGTGAGTTAATTAAATTTGCTGATGACATGTGGTTATTCAAAGTTGTTAAATCACAAGAGGATTGTGAAAAATTACAAGAGGACCTTATGAGATTGGGAGACTGGGCTCCAAATGGCAGATGACTTTTAAGTGCAAAGTGATGCATGTGGGAAAGAAGAACCCAAACCACAGTTATGTGATGCAAGGTTCAACATTAGGAGTCACCACACAGGAAAAGGATCTAGGTGTCATCGTTGATGTTACGTTGAAACCCTCTACTCAATGTGCAGTGGCAGCTAAGAAAGCAAATAGAATGTTAGGAATTATTAGGTCATCACATCTCAAAAAAAGATGTGGAGGGGCATTTTCGAAAGGGACGTCCTCACAAAATGTCCCGATCCAGGGGCGGGGAAACCTGTATTTTTGAAACAAGTTGGACATTCAGATTTTGTTTCGATAATACGGTCAGGGACGTCCAAATCCTTAAATTTGGTCGTCCCTAGACTTGGTCGTTTCTGATTTTCGGCGATAATCGAAACCAAGGACTTCCATGTCAGAAACGACCAAATGTAAGCCACTTGGTCATGGGAGGAGCCAGCATTTGTAGTGCACTGGTCCCCCTGACATGCCAGGACACCAACTGGGCACCCTAGAGGGCACTGCAGTGGACTTCAGAAATTGCTTCCAGGAACATAGCTCCCTTACCTTGTGTGCTGAGCCCCCCCAAACACACTATCCACAACTGTACACGACTACCATATCCCTTACGGGTGAAGGGGGGCACCTAGATGTAGGTACAATGGGTTTCTGGTGGGTTTTGAAGAGCTCACTGTTTCCTCCACAGTCGGAACAAGCAGGGGGGTATGGGCCTGGGTCTGCCTGAATGAAATGCACTGCACCCACTAAACCTGCTCCAGGGACCTGCATACTGCTGTAATGGAGCTGAGTATGACATCTCAGGCTGGCACAGATGCTGGCAATCAATATTTTGAAAGATATTTTTTGAGGGTGGGAGGGGGTTAGTGACCACTGGGGGAGTAATGGGAGGTCATCCCCGATTCTCTCTGGTGGTAATCTGGTCAGTTTGGGTACCTTTTTGTGCCTTGGTCATAAGAAAAACTTGACCAGGTAAAGTCGTCCAACTGTTCGTCAGGGGTGTCCTTGTTTCTTTCTATTGTGGGTCGAAGATGTCCAAGTGTTAGGCATGCCCAAGTCCCGCCTCCGATACGCCCCCTTGAACTTTGACCGTCCCTGCGACGGAAAGCAGTTGGGGACGTCCAAAATCGGCTTTCGATTATACCAATTTGGCGACCCTGGGAGGACGTCCATCTTCCTATTTATGTCGAAAGATGGGCGTCCTTCTCTTTCGAAAATGAGTCCAATAGTGGAATTAGAGAAGGTACAGAGAAGGGTGTCAAAAATGATAAAGGGGGTGGAACGACTTCCCTATGATGAAAAGCTAAGGCAGCTAGGGCTCTTCAGCTTGAAGAAGAGACTGCTGAGGGGAGATCTATAAAATAATGAGTGGAGTAGAGCAGGTAGATGTGAATCGCTTGTTTACTCTTACCAAAAATACTAGGACTAGGGGCAATGAAGCTACTAAGTACTACATTTAAAACAAAGCAGAGAAAATATTTCTTCACTCAGGGGGTCTTTTTCTAAAGCTTAGCTTGAGTTATCTGCAGCAGGGCCCATTTTATTCCTTTGTTACATTTGTACCCCGTGCTTTCCCACTCATGACAGGCTCAATGCGGCTTACATGGGGCAATGGAGGGTTAAGTGACTTGCCCAGAGTCACAAGGAGCTGCCTGTGCCTGAAGTGGGACGTGAACTCAGTTCCTCAGGACCAAAGTCCACCACCCTAACCACTAGGCCACTCCTCCACTATGGGCCCTGTAGCAGATAACTTGAGCTAAGCTTTAGTAAAAGACTCCCTCAATGTGTAATTATACTCTGGAATTTGTTGCCAGAGATTGTGGTAAAAGCAGTTAGCTTAGCATGGTTTAAAATTGGTTTGGCCGGCTTCCTAAAAGAAAAGTCCATAATCCATTATTAAGATGGACTTGGTCAAATCCACTGTACATTCTAGGATAAGCAGCATAAAATCTGTTTTACTGTTCTGTGATCGTTCCAGTTACATTTGACCTGGATTGTCCTCTGTTTGAAGCAGAATACTGGGCTAGATGGACCATTGGTCTGACCTCGTATGGCTACTCTTATGTTCTTATGTTAAATGAGATGATTTTGCTTCAAACACTAATGTCAACCTTTTCAGTAAATATAAATACTCCATGATCTCTCTCTCTCCCCCTCTCTCTTTGCAAAAGTAACTGATTTGAAAAGTGGTCCAACATTTGACTTATGTACTAATGTTGGTAATGTGGGAAGTCTGCTCTGTCAAAAACCTTTGATAAATTGTCCCCATGGTCAGTTAAACCAAAGAGAGAGCCCTCTCAGGTCTGAAAAGGTTCTGTCTGAGCCTCCCTATGGAGTTCAGTACAGATTTATTTCGATGTGGTTGGGCAGCTAATCAGTTCGATGAACATCTCTACATCCCACGAGACTGAGGAATGCTGGATGAGTTCCAAGCTGAGTATATCTACGATATGAACTTCTGAGCAGCAGGAACCTGATCAAAAAGCTTAAATCCTTTTTCTCTTTAGTTCTGCTTTTGATCAGTAAACCTTTTGGCCCAGTGTTTTGCTTACACAGTGAATATGAAAACAAGGATTAAAGAGACAATTATTTATAGATCACCTCCAGCTGTTTGTAGATTTTGGGTTTTAGCCAATCTACATGCTTTTACCTAAAATGAAAACTCTGCTTTGCCTTATTCTATGGGTTAAAGTCAACCATGATATAAGCTTGGATTTTCTGACAAAATAAAATCTGTCATTTTTAGGTGTTTGATTAGCAAACTGAACACTGATGGATAAAGGCACTCGAAGAAGTAGCAGTACAGTGCCAGCTGATAAAAGGATGATGGACATTATTCTATATCTGGCTGAGTTGCAGGACATTCATCGCTGCCAGCTGACCAAGAAAGTTCCCAACACTGTAATCAACACATTTTTTAAATGTTATAAGGTTAATATTCGTAGGATTACCATATGTCTGGATTTACCCGGACATGTCCTGTTTTTGAGGACATGTCCGGGCAACCGGGTGGGTTTTGCCAATCTGCCCGTTTGTCCGGATTTCTGGACAAACGGGCAGGCTGGTGGGGGGGCCGTATGTCCAGAAATCCGGACAAACGGGCAGATTGCTAGCCTCCTCTCCCCTTACTTACTACTGCCCTGGTGGTCTAGTGACCTCATCTGCCTTTGGGGCAGGAAAGAGCCCCCTCTTTCCTGTCCGAAGCGCTGCCCTGCATGCATCCTTCATGTTCGTGATGTCAGCGCCAATTCAAAATGGCCGCCCAGAGTTGAAGTGACCTCGCAAGACTTCTACTCTCGACGGCCATTTTGAATCGGCGCCGAGATCAAGAACAGGAAGGATGCATGTGTTGCATGCATTACATGCAGGGCAGTGCTCCGGGAAGGAAAGAGGGGGTTCTTTCCTGCCCCGAAGAGGTCACTAGACCACTAGTGCAGTAGTAAGGTAAGGGGAGGGGGAGTGTCGGGGTGTGTGACAGGGGGGAGGGGAAAATGTGACAGGGGGTGAAGCGAGGGCATGAAAGGGGGCGAGGCATGTGTCCTCCTTTTGGGGGGACAAACTATGGTAACCCTAAATATTCGGAACCATTTGTGTCACTGCGGGTGGCACAGATCACATAAGCACGATTTTTTTTTCCCAAAATTTTGGTCACATAAACAGATACATTTGGCTGTGAGGGAGTCTATAAGATGCTGCCACTCCTAGTCCTAGCCAGGGGGGGGGGGAAGTGACACCGGAGGGGTGGAGTCAGGAGGACATGACCCAGGAAGTAAAAAAGGCTGGACCAGGGCTAGGTTAAGGAGGCCCAGAGGGAAGCAGTGATTTCCACTGCAGATTCCTTCCACCCTGAAGCTGGAAAACAGGAACTGCTGCTCAGGTAGCTCAAGTTCAACTTGGAACCTTGAAGAATTGTGTTTTGACCTCGTCGGCTGCAGGCCAGCCTTGTGTGCCTGCTAGAGACTGTCCTGGTAACTCTGGATCCAGGGACCAGGCCAGAGACTAGTGAGAACTGCTGCATTTCTATAGGACAAGGAGTTTCAGCTTTTCTAGCAGACTTACATATAGTGACACATAGCAGGGAATTCCTCTTTTCAAACCGCCTCTTCTTGCCCTCTACTCTCTGAATCCTGCAAACTGCTTTGCACCCTAAAGCTACCCCCACAAATGCCTTCACACCCTGTGACTGCCCCTACCATCCCACAAGATTTGTATTTATTCATTTACTTTTTAAAAAAAATTCTATCCTACTCTGACAATTCTAGGCAGGTTACACTCTAAACATACATAATCTTACAGTCAGGGGCGTAGCCACGGATGGGCCTGGACGGGCCCAGGCCCACCCATTTTCCCTCCAGGCCCGCCCATCCTTCGCACGCTGTCGCTGCTGCGGAGGCAGCGTTCAGCATTTCCTTCCTGCCCTGTCTTTTCCCCAAGCTCCGCTGCATCGTCCCTGCAAGTGGAATCCTTCTTCTTTTCGGCCGTCACGCTGCGCTGCCGTTCACACAGGCAGCTTCGCTCCTCCCCCGCGTCCATTCTGGCCCTCTCTGATGCACTTCCTGTTAGGGCCGGATGAACGCGGTGGGGGAGTTGCGAAGCTGCCTGTGTGAACTGCAGCGCAGCGCGACGGCCGAAAAGGAGAAGGATTCCACTTGGGGCGATGCAGCGGAGCTTGGGGAAAAGACAGGGCAGGAAGGAAACGCTGAACGCTGCCTCCGCGGGACAAAAGGGCAGCGGGAAGGTTGTGGATGGGCGGGCTGGAGGGAAAATGGCTGAGCTGCTGGGACATGGGAGGGAGAGGAGGAAGGGAGAGAGCTACTGGGACATGGGAGGGAGAGGAATAAGGGACTGGAGGGAAGGGGAGAGAGCTGCTGGACATGGGATGGAGAGGAGGAGGGGATTGGATGGGAGAGAGCTACTGGACATGGGAGGGAGAGGAAGAAGGGACTGGAGGGAAGGGAGAGAGCTGCTGGGACATGGGAGGGAGAGGAAGAAGGGACTTGAGGGAAGGGAGAGAGCTACTGGACATGGGAGGGAGAGGAATAAGGGACTGGAGGGAAGGGAGAGAGCTGCTGGACATGGGATGGAGAGGAGGAGGGGATTGGATGGGAGAGAGCTACTGGACATGGGAGGGAGAGGAAGAAGAGACTGGAGGGAAGGGAGAGAGCTGCTGGGACATGGGAGGGAGAGGAAGAAGGGACTGGAGGGAAGGGAGAGAGCTTCTGGACATGGGATGGAGAGGAGGAGGGGATTGGATGGGAGAGAGCTACTGGACATGGGAGGGACTGGCGGGAAGGGAGAGCTGCTGGGACATGGGAGGGACTGGCGGGAAGGGAGAGAGCTACTGGACATGGGAGGGAGAGGAGGAAGGGGCTGGAGAGCTGCTGGACAAGGAAGGAAGAGGAAGAAGGGACTAGAGGGAAGAGAGCTGCTGGACATGGGAGGATAGGGAGAGAAAGAGGGGAGATGGATGATAGGATGCAGAGAGAAAGGGGAGAAACTAGAAGGATGTGGAGAGAGGGAGGAGACTGAACAGAAAAGGGTAGAGCGATAGACACTGGATAGAAGGAGAGGGGAGATAGAGACACTAGATGGAAGGATCAGGAGAGAGGGTAGATGAGTGGAAGGATAAGGAGAGAAAGAGGGAAGACACTGGATGGAAGGGTAGGGAGAAAAAGGAGACGCTGGATGCAAAAGAAAGAGGGGAGACACTGGAAGGATGGGGAGAGAAAGAGGGGAGCTGCTGGATGGAAAGAGGGAGAGGACAGAGTAGGGAAAGACTGGAGAATAAGAGGAAGGGGCATGTGGAGAACAAGGGTGAGGAAAAGATGAAAAGCCATAGGTGATGAATGGACAGGAAACCCTGGCAAGAGAAAGACGAAGGAAAGCAGAACCTAGAGACTGGGAGCAACACAATGAGAAAAAGTAAATGGCCATACAACAAAGGTAAAGAAAATAATTTTATTTTTAATTTAGGATAAAGTAATATGGTACCTGTGTTAATAAAGGTTCAGAGACCAATACTTCCTTCCTTAGGTCAGGAGAGGATATCGTAACAGCATTATACTGACCTGAGGCAGGAGGTTTTGGCCTCTGAAAGCTCACTGAAAAGTGTAACTAAATTTTGATGGGGGAGTGGGGTAGAGAGAAAATTTTGTGCCCACCCACTTTGGGTTCAGGCCCACCCAAAATTGGCAGTCTGGCTACGCCACTGCTTACAGTACCAAGCAGGTTCCATCAAAACCTACATCAACAGCAAAAAAGACTAAAACCAACAACATACTGATCATACGAAACACTAACTCCAACAAAAATCAGAAGCCTCTTCAAAAAGTGTGCCTTCAAACAACTCTTGAATTACAGAGCAAAAACAATCTGTCTGAGATCAGCAGTAAGTTGTGAAAGATATCAACGTCATTACATGTGAAAAGCCTCTGCAAAAAAATATGTCTTCAGTCGTTTCCTAAACTGAACAGCAGAAGTCATTTGTCTGATTTCTGCTGGAAGTGAATTCCACAACATCGCACCCCCTGTGTAAAAAATCGAGGAACGGTAAGTGTACAATCTGACAATTATAAAAGACGGAACATCCAGTAACAATTTATCAGCTGAGAGTAAAGTATGTGTTGGTTGATATAGTTCTTACACAAGTCACCAGACTGATAGGAGCTTCACTGTTCAAAGCTTTATGAATCGGAGAACTTTAAATTTCACCCACCCTGAAATAGGAAGGCAATGAAGCTCCTTCCTTAATGGCAAGATGGCAGTCTCGCGAGACTTCGGTTGAAGTCTTGGAGGCTGCCATTGTAAGTATCGGCGGCCATTTTGAACAGCGATCCGGCATCAGGGAAGCGTCAATGCCAGCAGCGGGCAGGCAGGAACGTGGATCTTTCCTGCTTACCCCGAAGATTTCGTTAAACACAACCTGGGTGGATGAAGGAGGAGCAGGTGAGAGAGCAGGGTTGCTGGACATGGGTGGCTGGAGGGGGGGCAGGGGGAAATGTGCTTCGGGTGGGGGAGGGGGTGTTTGATGTGCTTGGGGGGGTGTTTGATGTGCAGGGGGGGGGGGCTTGGGTGATGCACCGAGGGGGGGTTTCTTTGTTTCCGCACTTGTAGTTTTTTGTTGTGCCGCTCCCTGCCACTTGCTCCGAAGTAGCAGGGTGCGGTGCACTGACAGCTGATTCCCAGGCAGGGGAAAGAGTACCTCCGCGTGTTTCCCTACTCCTCCCCTTGCCTTGGAATCAGCTGTGAATGACGTCATCCTGGCTACGGAGCCTAGCTCAGCAACTCCAGGAGCCACGGACACAGGCAGTCCCACATTAGAACGTTGGTGGTGAGAATTATTATATAGGATTAGGAAAGGAGTGGAGAACAAAAATAAGAATGTTAGAAATAAAAAAGGTAGATCTTTAAACACATGAATAATCTATTTAAGGTTTTATATGTAACGGTCAATTTTCAAAGGAAGTAATATGCTCACCATGTTGGAAGAAGAAATTTGAATGAAATATCTTTAGTCCTCTGAGGTCTATGAAGCTCCACATTACTGACCTTGTTTTAACAATATTGCAGATGGAATTTTGACATCGTTAACAACACTAATGACAGAACTCCTACTGATTTAGAATAATCAAAATGATTGATGAAGACTGGAGTTATATATACTAAATTTTCTTTGAAAGGAGGAAAAGACCTCAGAAGTTCGGCGTTTTAACAGTATTATGGGTGACTGAAATAGCCGTGCGAACGTCCTCAGAGGTCTGAAAACCTCCTCTGGTTTTTTTTACCGATTTTTTTGGTTCATAATTTCAATTTTCAATACATTATATTAGTATTTTCTAATTCAAAAGTGAAAACGTGACCACACTTATCTGCAGCACAGGAGTCAGTGTTTTGCTTGATCGGGTGACTCAACAGTGCAGCCGTTTCACGATACACTTCTTCAGGAGCAAAAAACGCCAATTTTGCCTTTTTTGATCCTAGTCACAGAAAAGATGTATTAATACCAGCAGCTACATGGAGTAAATAAGTCCTTGTAGCTGCTGGTATTAATACATTTTTTCTGTGATGTTCGCACGGCTATTTCAGTCACTAATAATACTGTGAAAACGCAGAGCTTCTGAGGTCTTTTTCTTCTTTCATAGAAAATGTAGGGGTCCTTTTACAAAGGCGTGCTGAAAAATGGCCTGCGGTAGTGTAGGTGCGGGTTTTGGGCATGTGCAGAATCATTTTTCAGTTCACCTACAAAAAATGCCTCTTTTTTTTTTTGCCGGAGAAGGAGTCAAGATGGCGGCTCGTGCTGGAGGCTCCGCGGTCACATGAGCTGAGACTCTGTTTCTTTATTACTATTTCCAGCTTCATTATGCCGCATACAAAGAGGAAAGGGGCAGTAAAGGGTCTACTACCGCCGGCCCGAGTACTGCCCCTTGGTCAGCAAACGTTCCTGTGGTTCGCCACTAGCACCCCAGCAAATAATGGCGAAAGGGATCCCGCTGTTGGACCCGTCGGAAGAGCGGCATCTCCACTAGGGATAGAGACATCCTTATCCCCGCCAGATCTCAATCCCCCGCTTTGCCCTGCAGACCTTCGGATGAGCAAGGAGGACTCGATGGGACCGGAAGTCGGTGACCAGAGGGCCTCAGACGGTGGAGCTCTACTCCAGGAAGCAGATGGTACGATCATAGAACCTGCAGTTCCCCAAGCGGTGACTCTGCACGCTATCTGGTCAGCCATTCAGCAACTAACAACGGCGGTTACAAAAACTTCTCAGGGTATGGCTTTGCTGGTAAATAAGATTGATTCTTTGACGTCAGCCCTTGAAAATGTCAAAACTGAATCTTCTAGTCAAAAGTCTGAAATTCTATCGTTAAAAACAGAAAGGGAAGCCTTGATAAAGAATAAAACAAGGGTTTCCTTAAAATTAGAACACCTTGAAAACTATAATAGAAGATTAAATTTGCGGCTTTTGAGTTTCCCCTTTTCAATTGGAATAACTCCAATGGATTTCCTGAAAAAATATTTGCTGGAAGTTTTGGCTTCTCCTCATTCTGCACTTCCGCCGATTAATAAACTCTTTTATTTACCTGATTCTAAACAATCTAAGGTGAATCCAATTGAAAATAATCAAGCTTCAGAATTAAACCTTCAAGATATATCTGCTTTGTTGGAAGAATCTATATCAGAAATAACTATTTGAAAGACATTATTGGTGTCATGTCTTTGAGCAGGACTTGAAAGCGTTATTAAGACTCTATTTTAAGAACGCACATAAAATCTTCTATGGTCAAAAAATCTGGATTTTTCCAGATGTGATTAGAACTACTCAGGAGAGTTTTTATTGCATATAGGTTATCAATAGAAATCAAACAAAATAAAACATGGAAAAGAAAATAAGATGATACCTTTTTTTATTGGACATAACTTAATACATTTCTTGATTAGCTTTCGAAGGTTGCCCTTCTTCGTCAGATCGGAAATAAGCAAATGTGTTAGCAGATAGTATATATAAGAGAAACATCAAAGCATTACTTTGACAGTCTGACAGAGTGGGAGGGTGGGGGTACCATGGGGACATCAAAGCATTTCATTGATATTCTAACAGAATGGGTGTTGGTAGGTGAGAGGAGGGTAATAAACAGAGAAATACAGCTTTATGGTTTACTAGTAAAAAAGGCCCGTTTCTGACACAAATGAAACGGGCGCTAGCAAGGTTTTCATCATTTTGCTGTTGCCTGTGAGGTGCGATGCCCCCCTCCCGGTGCCATCCCACCCACGGCGATGCAGCCGGCCGCAGCCATCCGACCCACCATGTCCATCGCACCCACCTTCGCGTTGGTTTGGCGGCGGGGGACCCGGAACCCCGCCACCACAAGTCCTGTGTGCTGACTACGGCGTCATCTTTGGCGTTGGTAGCTGTGCAGGGCGGAGTTCTGTGCGTCTGACGTCATGCACGTGCAGAACATCAGACACACAGAAGCCCTACCTCCACAGGCTAGGAACGCCGAAGATGATGCCGTAGTGAGCAGACAGGGCTTGTGCTGGCGGGGTTTCGGGTCCCCCGCTGGCATAGCAACGCAAAGGTGGGTGTCTCAGGAGGGGGTTGTTGCTGGGGGGTGTTGGAGGTCCTTGTTTTCAGCTGCAGCTTTGGGGGGTGTACGAATCTGTGGGCGGGGCTTGTATTTTTTGAGGTTTGGTGCCTTTCCGCGGGTGGATTGGCAGGGGGAGGAGTAGGGAAACAGGCTCCACGTGTTTCCCTACTCCTCCTCCCCCTGCGTGGGTGCAAACCGTTTGTTTAGTTGATTTTTTTTCCCTCCCCTCGACGTCATGACGTTTGACGCGAGGGCGGGGCACGGGTCAGTGGGGTGGCTTCACCACCATGAATCCACGAACCGTTCTGGGAGACTGACTGACTTCAGTGACGTCAGTGTCCTCAGAACATTGAGATTGCGTTTTATTATAGTAGATAATGGGTTAGAAAACACAGATCCTTATTAAGTCCTGTTTGTTGGGTGTCAAAATATTCAATCATTCTTATTTCAAAGGTCTTACGTTCCTGTATTGTTTTAAAATTACCTTTCAGTATTCTTACTGTGAAATCACTGGTGCAGTGTTCTGGTCTTGTAAAGTGTTGGCCCACAGGGGTGGGGGCTTGACTGGCACCGGCTATTTTCATGTGATGTCTGTGCAGATTGAATCTTGCATATAGAGAAGAGGTTAAAGCTATGGGGGCTACATTCCTGTTAGCTTATCCATGCAAATGCTGTATTAAATACCTAGGGAACAAATATATATCTTTTTTGAACCAGACCAGCTTAAATTGTTTATAGATGGTAAAAAGCTGTCCAAGTAGTGTGCAATGAGTATTGAGAAGTTATATAATTATGCTGGGAGTTTTCGAGTCAGGCCATTTACTTATACTCATTTCCTTTAGTTTATCTCCTTTAATTGCATTTCTCTTCCCCCTAAGTCAATTGTGGTCTAAGAAAGCAACTTAAATCCTCTATGGTAAATTTATATTTTCTTTTAGGGAATGCTAATACAGTTTCTTTGGATTAGAAATAGTTTTTGTTTGATGAGGTATTGCAATCTCTGTAAAATCCTATTGCTGTATTGCCATTTATAAGCATATCTTGTAAATTTGGAAAACTTAATAAACAATAATTAATAAGAAAAAAAAATCAAGATTGTTGCACGTTCATTTTGAGTCTGAGACCTTGCTGCCATCCATAGCCATAGTGGTAAAGAGTCTGAGACCTTGCTACCAGCCCCTCCTCCCACCACCGGCTCTGGCACAGACCGTACAAGTCTGCCCAGCACTATCCCCGCCTCCCAACCACCAGCCCCGCCTCTCACTACCGGTTCTGTTATCCAATCTCGGCTAAGCTCCTGAGAATCCATTCCTTCTGAACAGGATTCCTTTATGTTTATCCCACGCGTGTTTGAATTCTGTTACCGTTTTCATTTCCACCACCTCCCGCGGGAGGGCATTCCAAGCATCCACTACTCTCTCTGTGAAAAAATACTTCCTGACATTTTTCTTGAGTCTGCCCCCCTTCAATCTCATTTCATGTCCTCTCGTTCTACCTCCTTCGCATCTCCGGAAAAGGTTCGTTTGCAGATTAATACTTTTCAAATATTTGAACGTCTGTATCATATCACCCCTGTTTCTTTTCTGAGATGCGATGACCAGAATTGCACACAGTATTCAAGGTGCAGTCGCACCATGGAGCAATACAAAGGTATTATAATGTCCTCATTTTTGTTTTCCATTCTTTTCCTAATAATACCTAACATTCTATTTGCTTTCTTAGCCGTAGCAGCACACTGAGCAGAAGGTTTCAACGTATCATCAACGTACATATACTAAGGGGCCCTTAGTATATGTTACTCCTGCCTTCATCAGTGATATGGAATAATGAGTAATATCACTTGTGTGTTCCTATAGACTGGATCTTCTTGGCTCTATTTATAAATTTGAAATAGCGTACAAGTCGAATGATTGGCTGTCTGTAATTTATGAAAATTAACGATGGATTCTGAATTGCTGAGAATACTTCTGATGTCACAAGTCTATGCACGTTTTACCACAGATTTGGCTACGTCTACAGACTGCCTGTAGTCACCACCAAAATGTGGAAGTAACTGATGCATCACACCAGGAAACGTGTACCTAAACTTTTAGGATCGTAAACCATAGCACTTAGAAAAAAAAAATACTCTGCTCTCTTCAGTAAATCCAACATTCAAGCACATTCCAGTTTATCACTCATCTCTGTGAAATGTTCATCTTCTTGACGAGCAGGTCAAGTATGAATGAATCTATAGGGGGCTGGATAGAATGACGATGAACTTCTTTTTACATACTGCATGACTACTATCTCAAGTGAATAAAATATGAAATTGTTCTCTTTATATACTCTATGTCTTTCATGATTGCAGCAAAGTGTTTTATGCCTGTAATCTTCCCACTAGAATGCCGATCCATCAAAGAGACATTAACGTGACAGGATGTGCATTAAGGGGAATAAGACAAACAGGATAACCATTAAAGTATTCTGACGCACTGCTGGATGCACCAGAAAGGAAATTCCAGAACTACACTGAATTTCTGAAAACCCTGCGATCTATATGCTTTGCTACTCTTGCAAAAGGATTGTTGCATGAACAGTTAAGGATTTGAGAAATTAACAATGACCTTTACAAAATACAAAAGTTATGGGCCCAATATTAAAAAAAAAAAAAGCTGAGGGCATGATATTCAAAATAATTAGAATGGCCTGAAGAAGGATCTGGGCGTTTAAATCACCTGACAAGGACTATTGGAGCATTTTTCAGTGGACATCCTTAAATTTGGATGTCCCTAGACAAAGACGTCTTTGACTTTCGGCGATTTTCGAAACCAAAGATGTCCATGTCAAAAACCACTTGTGGTGGTAAATGGGAGCCCTCCAAATCCCACCTGAAACCCACTGTACCCACATGTAGGTGCCCCCCTTCATCCCTAAAGGCTATGGTAGTGGTGTAGAGTTGTGGGTAGCGGGTTTTGGGGGGGCTCAGCACACAAGATAAGGGAGCTATGCAACTGGGAGCAATTTGTGATGTCCATTGCAGTGCCCCCTAGGGTGTCCAGTTGGTGTCCTGGTATGTCAGGGGGACCAGTGCACTATGAATGCTGGCTCCTCCCACGACCAAATGCCTTGGATTTGGTGGTTTTTGAGATGGGCGTCCTCGGTTTCCATTATCGGCGAAAATCGAGGTCGCCCATCTCTAAGGTCGACCTAAATGCCAAGATTACGGCGTCCCCGACCGTATTATCGAAACGAAAGATGGACGCCCATCTTGTTTTGATAATACGGGATGCCCCACCCCTTCGCCGGGACGTCCTTAGAGATGAGTGCCCTTAAAGATGGGCACCCGTTCGATTATGCCCCTCCATGGCTACTCTTATGTTCAGCCCACCTTGGCTTCCATGGTTCATATCCCACTGTTCTAATCATTAGATTGCTCCACTCAAACGTGTGTGTAGAGTCCTCATGCTCACTCACAACTTGTTATGGCCTGCAGTTTTCCTCATACTCTTTCTGGAGTCCTGAAGTATGGGAAGAAGGTGATACATGAAGATGCTGGAAAGATGGGGGGAGAGGTTTAAAGCAAATGTCATTCTGTGAGTTGGGAGAATTGAGGAAAGAAATACAAAAGAGTCCATGAGAGGGTTTCGCAAATGTTTGTTTGCCTAGGGAATAATATAGGAGTTCTTTTAGGAAGCTTATGCTGGTCTTTCCTGCACGATAAGGCCATTTGTAAAAGTGTTTATTTTCTGCATTTGGGACTTGATCTACTACTTTTCTGTGATTTTTTTGCTACTATGTTCAAAGCACTTTATATGATATATACAGGTACTTATTTGTACCTGGGATAACGGAGGGTTAGGTGACTTGCCCAGACTCATTTGGAGCTGCAGTGGGAATTGAACCCAGTTCCCCAGGACCAAAGTCCACTGCACTAACCACTAGGCCACTCCTCCACTAGCAACATTCCATGTAACAGTCTGCCCTTGCAGATCAGCAATGCAGCCGCGCAGGCTTCTGTTTCTGTGAGTCTGACGTCCTGCACTTATGTGCAGGACGTCAGACTCACAGAAACAGAAGCCTCCGCGGCCGCATTGCTGATCTGTAAGGGCAGGCTTCTACGTGGAATATTGCTAGTGGAATAGCAACATTCCATGTAGAATCTCAAATAGTAGCAACAGAACCTCAATAGTAGCAACATTCCATGTAGAATCTCAAATAGGGAAAGGGAAATAGGACTTGATATCCCACCCTTCTGTGGTTTTTGCAACTACATTCAAAGCAGTTTACATATATTCAGGTACTTATTTGGTACCAGGGGCAATGGAGGATTAGTGACTTGCCCAGAGTTACAAAGAGCTGCAGTGGGACTCAATCCCAGTTCCCCAGGCGCAAGGTCCACTGCATTAACCACTAGGCTCCTCTTCCACTCCGCCAGTATAGAAGCAAAATATGGCTAGAGGATAATTAACCACACCAAATACCATCTAATATACACTCCTCAATGGAGTTGAATCCTGTGCAAAATATCTACTAATATATTGTTATCAGTTGGTGGAAAAAGCCTCCAACAGCTGCCAGGAGCATCAAGAAAACATTAACAGTAAGGAAATTATAACATTTCACTATATATTAAGATAGAGGTTATTTTTTGCACTTCTATATTTGTGCTGTGGGTTTTTTTTTTGCCAATGATGAAGAATATTTAGCTCTGAAGGGGTTTCCCTGGAGCTCATTGAGGCTTATTCTACCCACTGATAACATTATATTAGTAGATATTTTGCACAGATTTCAACTTCATTGAGGGTTGTATATTAGATTATATTTGACATGCACTAATGTTGCCATCTTGGGTTGGACTCCACCCGGAAAGGACAATGCACCTGGAAGCAAACCCAACCGGGGCAGGTGAGAAATGCATGAGCCCTACAAATCTTCCCCAGTCTTTCACATTGCCGGCACATCCAGAGCCTCTCAACCTGGGATCTTGTGGAGAATATGGGCATCCATCAGCCCCGACAAAGGGCAACTTGCCGTTTCTGTGGGGTAACCTCGGCTTTGGCCTTTACCCTTATCCCATATTTTAATAAGGAATACAGAGAGACTCTGCTGCCCGTCTCGTCTTCCGCCAGGGTCGCTTTACTCATACTACTCCTCTCCTCAAGTCGCTTCACTGGCTCCCTATCCGTTTTCGCATCCTGTTCAAACTTCTTCTACTAACCTATAAACGTACTCACTCTGCTGCTCCCCAGTATCTCTCCACACTCGTCCTTCCCTACACCCCTTCCCGTGCACTCCACTCCATGGATAAATCCTTCTTATCTGTTCCCTTCTCCACTACTGCCAACTCCAGACTTCGCGCCTTCTGTCTCGCTGCACCCTACGCCTGGAATAAACTTCCTGAGCCCCTACGTCTTGCCCCATCCTTGGCCACCTTTAAATCTAGACTGAAAGCCCACCTCTTTAACATTGCTTTTGACTCGTAACCACTTGTAACCACTCGCCTCCACCTACCCTCCTCTCCTCCTTCCTGTACACATTAATTGATTTGATTTGCTTACTTTATTTTTGTCTATTAGATTGTAAGCTCTTTGAGCAGGGACTGTCTTTCTTCTATGTTTGTGCAGCGCTGCGTACGCCTTGTAGCACTATAAAAATGCTAAATAGTAGTAGTAGTAGTAGAGAGACTCGAGCCACTCTTTTCATACAGTCGCCATCCTGGTCACTATCCCTATGCTAAAGGAGGTTGGAACTGCAGTCGAGGAAACACTAGAAGAGCTTAAGAGCAGCGGATTATCTCCAGCGAGAGCTGATACTAACTGATTTTCTTCATTTAGATTTCTCTTAGATAAGTACTTAAAGTTTTCGGTCATTTTTAAGTAAACCTACAACTGATTCCTTACAAACTATATGGCAAGCTATTATCAACACGGAGAAGTCTCTATCTGACCACAATGAAGTTATACAAGTGGTTAATGAATGTTGTAATAAAAACTGATCACTTAGAAAAGGGTATGGGGCAATGACATAGTAAATGACAGCAGATAAAGACCTGAATGGTTCATCCAATCTGCCCAACAAACACATTCATTATCAAGTCACTAGCAAAGAAAAGCACGTTTCTGACCAAATGAAACGGGCGCTAGCAAGGTTTTCATCGGAGTGTGTATGTTTGAGAGAGAGAGAGTGTGTGTGAGAGTGACTGTGTGTGAGAGAGAGAGTGAATGTTCGAGTGCGTGTGTGTGACAGAGAGTGAGACTGGGTGCGAGTGTATCTGTGAGAGAGAGAGTGTGTGTGTGTGTGTGAGAATGAGAGTGTGTGCCAGGGCCCCCCCTCCCTCCCTCCCAATTCCAGGGTCCCCCTCTTCCCTCCCAGTTCCAGGGTCCCCCTTCCCCCCTCCCCCTCCCAGTTTCAGGGCCTCCCTACCTCCCAGTTCCAGGCTCGGCCTCCCCCCCCCTCAGTCACCTTTGGGGGCATACCTTACTGCAAGGTCCCTGCCTCACCCTGTACTGTCATCTGACAGGATTCTGTGCTCTCTGCTTGGCTCTCTCATTCTCTCCTCACTTAAAAAAAAAAAAAAATCTGAGAACCATAAAATTTATTTTAAACATAGAATTTGCGGAGAGTTAGGGAGTTAGTTCCTGTCTGACTGACTGCTGCTGTTCTCGGAGCCAGAGCGTTTTCCTTGGCTCCGGTTGTCAGTGCTGCGCTACAGGGGGGGATCAGCTGGTAAATGGTGGCTTTGATTTTTTTTTTTGGAGCGGCATGACGGCGGAAACTGTTAAATGCTGTTCCCGTTGTGGGAAGCAGCGTTCAGTGGCGGGAGTTTGTAGTGCTGAGTGTGCTAATGTGTCTGAGGCAGAGGGGCCTTCCTCCATCACGGAGCCGATGTTTTCCCGCACTAGGAAGGCGAGGGGCTGCTGGAGGACAGGTCGTGTTTGGAGGGCTGAGCGAGAGAGGGAGGGGGGCACGGGGGTAGCAACTGTACAGAGTTCCCTCGAGGGCGGGGCGATTACGAACCCTCGTGTGGTTGGTCACTGCTGCTTGTGACCAACCCGGAAGTACGTGACGTCAATTCAGGAGATGGATACAGCGAGCAGGAATGCTTCAGGTTTCAGTGCCACGGAGTCAGCTTCAGAACATTGTAGGTGCTTTTTATTATATAGGATGATCAAACCAACAATGAATGTAATATAAAATACTTGGTCATTGTCTTTCTTTGACATTTCTGCGACATAGGCCGTAGGAGTCCACCCGGCCCTGTCCTTAGGTTCTCACTTCTGAAGTTCCCAACGAAGCCCACTCTACCCTATCCCAAATCCATCTTGTCATTTGTGGGCCGCAGACTGTAAAAGTCTGCCTGACACTGTCCTCATGTTCCAAATTACTGGAGTTTCCCTCAAGACCCTCTCCAGCCCATCCTAAACTGGATTACTATATACGGGACCCAGACTGTACAAGCCCGTCCTGCGCCGGTTTTAATTCTTCAAAGCCGGAGTCACCATCTAAGTGCTACTCTCAACATGCAAACACACATGCAACCCTTTAAGTTTTATTTTTATATCATTCATTTTCTAATTAGATACCCTCTGTGATAACTATGGAGAAAGATTAACAATCTGTTATGGAAAACACCATATTTCTTGTTAACATCCAACTGACAGCACTGATTAGCTGGTTTACCAATTAAGTTACACGCATTGTTATGGAATATGCTTCAATTTCTGTGCAGAAATGGAGGCACAATATATAGAATTTGGGGGTCAGCGGTTAAAGATAGACCTGCTATTTATGCGGCCTATTTTAACTGCTAAGCATAGCCAGTTTGGTGTGGAGTCTGTTCAGATGTTCCTAGAAACCTCCTGAAGTATATCAGGAGGGCTGGCGTCTAATCCCACGTCTTCCTATCCATCACAGCAGTGGAAACTCCTCCATTCCAGCTGTATATGTGTGAAAGAATTTTAATGCATTTTCACGTGGCAATATTGGAAGCCACCACCTTCCTCAGCAACTCCGCCCTTTTATCAGACAACATATTAAGTTCATCCAGTAAAAAGAGACCATTGTTTTGTTGCTTGTTAACCTTTCTTTCCATACTTTTTTATTATAAGAAACGGATGCAGGCTGTGAATGTGTTTGATAAGAGTCAGCAGCGCCAAACAAGTTTGACGAGTAAAAAGCAAGTGCACTGAATGATTTAGATTCATGCCTCAGGTATGTTGCAAGGCACAAGAGCAAAGGATAAATGCCTTCTTCACGTTGTCAGAACCTTAAAAGCCTTTAATAAATATCTTGGAATGTGCTATTATATTGATAAAATGGCCTGAGAGTCAACACCTCTTCAGGTTGTACCGTCAAAATCAAGAAAGAATTCGTATTAATCTTTGCTCCAGTCTAGCTTTAACTGACTCAGAGGAGATGAGTGGTGATTCAGCACATTGTGATGGCATCAGTCCTTAATGTTGCCGCGTCATTCAATGGTGCCTCAGAAGACGGTTCCCAGAATTTCAAAGTGCACAGCTGTCTTACCTCCACCATTCGTATGTTACTCAGTCATCTCAGAAATATTTGTAAGCCACCCAGGTCCAGATTTTGAAAGTGCTAAATGCCCAGACCAAAGAGAAGCCTGTTCACGCATACTTCAGTGTGATGTGCAGAAGTTGTACTCAAGCAACTGCTGATGGAACCCATAAGGGAAGGGGCAGCGTTGGATATTGTACTCACAAATGGAGACAGTCCTTCATTCACTATCCGGTCAATATTCAGCCTGTGGTGATGAGCATTTTTTAAACCACTTGCTGGCTAAGATAAACCTGGATATTTAATGCCAGACCACATGCAGCAAATGTACTAACTACTACTTAACATTTCTAGAGCGCTACTAGGGTTACGCAGCGCTATACAGTTTAACAAAAGGACAGTCCCAGCTCAAAAGAGCTTACAATCTAATAGGTGAAATGTCATGTGTCAAGTGGGGGCAGTCTAGATTTCCTGAATAGCGGTATGGTGGTTAGGTGCCGAAGGCGACATTGAAGAGGTGGGCTTTGAGCAAGGCTTTGAAGATGGACAGGGAAGATGTCATTGAATATCCGAGTCTGACCAGATAGGAGACAGCCACTGGTACTTATGCGGGTCCCAGCTGAATATCGGCTGGAATCCACATAAGGGTGTTTGGCCAGGTCCGATCCCTCGTGATTCTGATATCCCCTCTCTCTCTGTCCCCCTAAAGGAGCATCTGGTGCTCCCAACTCCAATCCCCCCACCTTTCTTTCCCCTCCGCAAAAGAGCCTCAGACCCTCAAGGATCCCCCATCCCCTCCCACCCCCTGTAGGCCCCCAGGCCTACCTTTATGATCTCTGGTAGAGAAATGGCAGGAGCAATGCCTACTCACGTGTCCATTGCGACTCCTACTTCAAAATGGCTGCTGTGGCTTCTAGTAACAACCTTGCGGTATTATCAAAGTGCCATCACTTTGACCTTGTTCTGGTCCTCTTATAGCTCTCCAATCTCACCCCGCCTCCGTCACCTGATCTCTGGGATCTGTTGTCTGATCTTGTCTATGTGCACCAAAATCTTAAATTTGGTTCTTAAACTCTTGTGGAGAAGGAAGTGTCAAGACACCTTAAATCAGTGTTTCCTAAACCTGGTCCTGGAGGCACCCCAGCCAGCCAGTTTTTCAGGATATCCACAATGAATATTCATGAAGCGATTTGCATGCAGTGGAAGCAGTACATGCAAATCTCTCTCGTGAATATTAATTGTCTTTAATGCTGAGCTCTAACTTCTTATAAGGTTACCAGTTATCTTAAGTAGTTCACCCTTAAGTACTACTACTACTACTACTTATCATTTCTATAGTGCTACTAGACATACGCAGCGCTGTACACTTGAACATGAAGAGACAGTTTAATTAGGACAGACAAACAGGACAAACAAGAGATAAGGGAATATTAAAGTGAGGATGATAACATAAGGGTTCTGAACAAGTGAATAAGGGTTAGGAGTTAAAAGCATCAAAAAGGTGGGCTTTTAGCTTAGATTTGAAGACGGCCAGAGATGGGGCTTGACGTACCGGCTCAGGAAGTCTATTCTAGGCATATGGTGCAGCAAGATAAAAGGAACGGAGTCTGGAGTTAGCAGTGGAGGTGAAGGGTGCAGATAAGAGAGATTTACCCAGTGAACGGAGTTCCCAGGGAGGAATGTAGGGAGAGATGAGAGTGGAGTAACCACTATTATGATAATGTATGCTTGTAGTTTTATTTTACACTTGTATCAAATCATTTGTATACAAAACATTTTTTCCATGACCAATATCATATCATATTTTTCCTCCACCAAGCATTCTATACATTCATTCCATTCAGCCATACCCTATACCTTATGATGATGTAATTTTCAACTACAGTTCTTACAGTTCTCCAGGACCACAAAGTGCAACAAATTTTAGCGATTTTTTCAACAGTTTTCCACCCTCATGTTTCAGTTTTTATACTGTGAGTCACAAGGCGCCGTATATAGGTATTTTACTACTACTACTACTACTACTATTTAGCATTTCTATAGTGCTACAAGGCATACGCAGCGCTGCACAAACATAGAAGAAAGACAGTCCCTGCTCAAAGAGCTATGTAATAAAAGTGAGCCAAGTATAGGACAATCAAGCCATTGTGACATCACTGATGAGGTTGGCTCTTATTGGTGGCCTGAGGCATTATGACATCACACTATTAGCTCTGGTTACAAGAGACTACTACTACTACTATTTATCACTTCTATAGCGCTACAAGGCATAAGCAGCGCTGTACACCATACACAAAAAGACAGTCCCTGCTCAAAGAGCTTACAATCTAATAGACAAAAAATAAAGTAAGCAAATCAATTAATGTGTACAGGAAGGAGGAGAGGAGGGTAGGTGGAGGCGAGTGGTTACAAGTGGTTACGAGTCAAAAGCAATGTTAAAGAGGTGGGCTTTCAGTCTAGATTTAAAGGTGGCCAAGGATGGGGCAAGACGTAGGGGCTCAGGAAGTTTATTCCAGGCGTAGGGTGCAGCGAGACAGAAGGCGCGAAGTCTGGAGTTGGCAATAGTGGAGAAGGGAACAGATAAGAAGGATTTATCCATGGAGCGGAGTGCACGGGAAGGGGTGTAGGGAAGGACGAGTGTGGAGAGATACTGGGGAGCAGCAGAGTAAGTACATTTATAGGTTAGTAGAAGAAGTTTGAACAGGATGCGAAAACGGATAGGGAGCCAGTGAAGGGTCTTGAGGAGAGGGGTAGTATGAGTACGCCATGCGCCCTCCCTGCCCATTTTCAAGTCCTTACTCAAGGCCCATCTCTTCTCCCTTGCTTTTGGCGCCTAACCACCTTCCCATTCCTCATACCTACACTGACTACATAGTTTTTACCTTTAGATTGTAAGCTCTCTTGAGCAGGGACTGTCCTTCCCCATGTTTAAACTTGTACAGTGCTGCGTAACCCTGGCAGCGCTATAGAAATGCTAAGTAGTAGTAGTAGTAGTAAAGCGACCCTGGCGGAAGATGAGACGGGCAGCAGAGTTTTGAACCGACTGGAGAGGGGAGTGGTGACTAAGTGGGAGGCCAGCAAAAAGCAGATTGCAGTAGTCTAAACGAGAGGTGACAAGGGTGTGGATGAGGGTTTTGGTAGAGTGCTCGGAAAGAAAGGGGCGGATTTTACGGATGTTGTAAAGAAAGAAACGACAGGTCTTGGCGGTCTGCTGGATATGAGCAGAGAAGGAGAGAGAAGAGTCAAAGATGACCCCAAGGTTTCGAGCTGAGGAGACAGGGAGAATGAGAGAGCCATCAACAGAAATAGAAAACGGGGGGAGTGGGGAGGTGGGTTTGGGGGGGAAAATGAGAAGCTCGGTTTTGGTCATATTTAATTTCAGGTGGCGTTGAGACATCCAGACAGCAATGTCAGACAAGCACGCTGAAACTTTGGTTTGGATGCAAGGTGAGATATCAGGGGTAGAAAGGTAGATTTGGGAGTCATCAGCATAGAGATGGTAGGAAAAGCCATGGGATGAGATTAATGAACCAAGGGAAGAAGTATAGATAGAAAAGAGGAACCAAGTCTTCCAAACACTCAGGTGTTTGCCCACCATATATTCAATTAATGTTGTCATTTAATGCTTCCTCTCCTTTGTGCCTTTAAACAGTATATATGAGACAGATTTCTGTGATTAGACCATCCTTTACACAAGTGTTGTTACTTCCCTTAGCGGTCCTGTTCTGTGTTTGTATCCTGGGTAATAATCAATTCTTGACAACTGTCGGTCACAAACAAAAGTTCTTTAGTTAGTTGGTTTAATATCCGCTCCACACCTTCAAACCCTACGCAATCGATGCGTTTCACCCAGTGGCGTAGCTACGTGGGGCCTGAGGGGGCCCGGGCCCCCGTAGATTTGGCCCTGGCCCCCTGCCCCACGATCCCCTTCAACCCCCCTCCCGCCACCAACTCTCCCCCACCGTCGCCGCCTGCCCCGTCGCCACAAATGATACCTTTTTTGAAGAGAGAGACTTTCTTCCGCGCTCGAGTAGCGCCTTTCTTCAACGAAGTTCCAGCGATCAGCTGTTTCGATGCCGGCGTCGAAACAGCTGATCACCAGAACTTCGTTGAAGAAAGGCGCTACTCGAGCACGGAAGAAAGTCTCTTCAAAAAGGTATCATTTGCGACGATGGGGCAGGCGGCGACGGCGGGGGAGAGTTGGTGGCGGGAGGGGGGTTGAAGGGAATCGTGGGCAGGCAGGGGGGGTCCGATGTGATGGCGGCGGCTCAGGGGGGGCGGTGGTGGGGGGCGGCTAGACAGTGCCTCCCACCTCGGGCTCTGGCCCCCCCCTCCCGGCGAGGTCTGGCTACGCCCCTGGTTTTACCCAGAGGCGTCATCAGGGGTTTAACTATGGGAAAAATAGAATTGATGCCATGGGGATACAAATGATTTGATACAAGTGTAAAATAAAAGTATAAGCATATATTATCAAAATAGTGGTTACTTAAGAGTGAATATTAATTGTGGATATCCTGAGGTTATCAATAGAAATCAAACAAAATAAAACATGGAAAAGAAAATAAGATGATACCTTTTTTATTGGACATAACTTAATACATTTCTTGATTAGCTTTCGAAGGTTGCCCTTCTTCCTCAGATCGGAAATAAGCAAATGTGCTAGCTGACAGTGTATATAAGTGAAAAACATTCAAGCATTGCTATGACAGTCTGACAGGGTGGGAGGATGGGGGTGGGTAGGAAGTATGCATGGGGACATCAAAGTATATCATTGGTATTCTAACAGGGTGGGTGTGGACAGGTGAGGGGAGGGTGATCAACAGAGACATACAGCTTTATGGTTTATAATGGGCTAGGAACCCCAGGTCCTTGTTAAGTCCTTTCTGTTGGGTGTTAAAATATTCAATCATTCTGACTTCAAAGGTATCATCTTATTTTCTTTTCCATGTTTTATTTTGTTTGATTTCTATTGATAACCTTAAGAGTGGACTAACACGGCTACCACACTCCTCTACTTAAGATGGATATCCTGAAAAACTGACTGGCTGGGATGCCTCCAGGACCAGGTTTAGGAATCACTGGCTTAAGCTGGTTCAAATGCAGAATATAATGTGAAGTTATACAATGTGCAATTCCTGTAGATGTGGAGGGACATCTCTGCACTTCCACATGAAGGCCTAACAAGTTACCTTTCATTTGATTTGCAGGTGCATCTTTGAGGAAAGCACAATGAGAAGCTGGATCTAGTCTAAAAGGGCCCAGAGGGAAGTTGAAGAAACTTTCTGAGGCAGAACTAAATATTTTTGTTCCAAGAGGTAAATGCTGATAAGGACAGTCTTTGGCACTTTGGTTGAGAATTTATAGAAACCTGAATAGATAACCTTCAACACGTCCTACTCTGAACATTTTTCCCAGCGTATTTGGGGAAGAAAATCCATAGATTTAATGCAGATTCACTGACTTGAGGAATCCGAGTTTCATCTGATCATTCTGGGCCTCATGAGTTAGGTGAATTTTCCTGAACTCCAATGCAGACCCACCAGATCTAGGAAACCTACAGCAGAACATTTATTGGAAAAAGAAAAAAAGTTTGCTAAACTGTTTTGACAAACTTGCAGATACCAAACTATTTTGCAAACTTTTCATAAGAAAGCTTTGCACATCGCTAGCCACACTTTAAAGCTTTTTCCTTTCTCTCCTGGAAATCCACAATCATTTTGGGGTCCTGTTTTCGCTATGCTGATCTAACAAGTTTCAACGCTTGACACAGTACAGTTATATCCAATGCCATCTTTTCAAGAAACCGACTTCTCTGTGCCATAAGTACATAAGTACATAAGTAGTGCCATACTGGGAAAGACCAAAGGTCCATCTAGCCCAGCATCCTGTCACCGACAGTGGCCAATCCAGGTCAAGGGCACCTGGCACGCTCCCCAAACGTAAAAACATTCCAGACAAGTTATACCTAAAAATGCGGAATTTTTCCAAGTCCATTTAATAGCGGTCTATGGACTTGTCCTTTAGGAATCTATCTAACCCCTTTTTAAACTCCGTCAAGCTAACCGCCCGTACCACGTTCTCCGGCAACGAATTCCAGAGTCTAATTACACGTTGGGTGAAGAAAAATTTTCTCCGATTCGTTTTAAATTTACCACACTGTAGCTTCAACTCATGCCCTCTAGTCCTAGTATTTTTGGATAGCGTGAACAGTCGCTTCACATCCACCCGATCCATTCCACTCATTATTTTATACACTTCTATCATATCTCCCCTCAGCCGTCTCTTCTCCAAGCTGAAAAGCCCTAGCCTTCTCAGCCTCTCTTCATAGGAAAGTCGTCCCATCCCCACTATCATTTTCGTCGCCCTTCGCTGTACCTTTTCCAATTCTACTATATCTTTTTTGATGCGTACTCCAAGGAGGCTGTTCTTTGTGCTTGAAAGAACTGAAGGTAATTCTCAGCTGAACTTCTTTCCAGCAGGTTGTTATATAAAAAATGATATCCTAATATTATCTTGCTGCCTAGCAGACATGATAGCTGCTGTTTCCAGCTTCAGAGGTCTAGCCCTTGGGCATTCCAGAGCTGGAGAATTAGTCTTGCAAAAGATAGCAGATGAAGTGATTCATGCTGCTAAGTGATATGGGGGAGGGGATGCACAGGCAGACTCATTTCAAAAGGGTATTATATCATTTTAGATTAAAGTCGAAGTATTTAAACAAATCATGCTCTAGAGCAGTGATTCCCAACCCTGGTCCTGGAGGCATCCCAGCCAGTCAGGTTTTCAGGATATTCACAATGAATTAGATCAGTATCATCACAAACGTATCTCAATTTACACCTTCCCAACTGCAAAGGTATCAAATACAAAACCTACTATGCATTCAGTTTCTCCGTTTTTGGGAAGTCAACTTTGGAATGCTCTACCAAGACCCATCCGTGCAATTAACAGCTATTTACCATTCAGGAAAATGTTAAAGTCCCATTTTTTCAAGCAAACACCCTAATGAACCAACTTAATGCTACCAGCCCAGCCACTCTACTCCTGCTCTGACCATGACACTGACTCTGACACCAATTACACCTACCACCTTATTTTCAAATCCCCTTATATTCAATCTCCTATCTTATCGTCTCCATCTTTTTATACCACATCCTTCTCAATCTTCCTCCCTTTTACCTATCATTTCCTTTCATGTCTACCGCCCCTGAGCGTCAGCGTGCACAGGAGGAGCAAGAAGAAAGAAGAGCAGGGGGCAGGCAGCGAATGCGGCTGCGCCAGAGACTGCGCTGAAGAAGTCTTCGGCTGGCCGGGGATGGGGACCCCCACCTGCAAAGGTCTTTGTTTGTGAGGGGGCAAGGCAAGGCGGTGGGGGGGTGAGGAGGCGAGGCATGGCGGTAGGGATGAGGGGGGGCGGCAGGGCGGCACTCAAAATGTGTCCCCAACCACGGGCTTTGGCCCCCTCCCACCATGAGGTCTGCCTACGCCCCTGGCTTGCACCAAATTGGCAGTGCTATCGGGCTGGCGCGCTGCGCCCAGCGATAATTCTGAGTTTTGCTTGTGCCAAATCCCGCGGTAGAAAATAATTTTCTACCACAGGGGCGTTCCTGGTGGTAATCAACAATTGGCACGAACTGCATGGTTACCACGCGGGTAAGCATGTGAGTTCTTACTGCTAGGTCAATGGGTGGCAGTAAGGGCTCAGGACGTAAATAGGCGTGAGCTGATTTTAATTTCAGCTCACCTTTCCATTTTCCAGCCCATTAAAAAAGCCCCTTTTCCCAGCTGCGGTAAAAAAAATGGCTCAGCGCACACCTAAAAGTTGCTCCCACACTACTGCAGGACGCTTTTTTAATGAGGTTTAGTAAAAAGACCCCTGGTTAAATACATTTTGTTTCATTTCTTTACGTGGGTTTGCTCTTCTTTGGATGTCCAGCATTGAATAAGTACATAAGTAATGCCACACTGGGAAAAGACCAAGGGTCCATCGAGCCCAGCATCCTGTCCCCGACAGCGGCCAATCCAGGCCAAGGTCACCTGGCGAGCTTCCCAAACGTACAAACATTCTATACATGTTATTCCTGGAATTGTGGATTTTTCCCAAGTCCATTTAGTACTGGTTTATGGACTTGTTCTTTAGGAAACCATCTAACCCCTTTTTAAACTCTGCTAAGCTAACCGCCTTCACCACGTTCTCCGGTAATGAATTCCAGAGTTTAATTATGCGTTGGGTCTCGCAGCCAGATAAAACCTAGATGGTATAGTATAGTATATTCAGCACTTAATTGGCTAAGGTGAATCACATAAAAATTAGACAGAGTTTTATATGGTCCTATTTATGTGATTATCTTAAGCCACTTAAGTGCCGAAGAGCAGCACTTAACCAGCTACATGTCGACTCTGCCCCAGGAATGCCCACAAAATAGCTGGGTTTTTTTTCCTTAGACGTAACCGGGCAGTTTCAGTGGCACTGTCCAGTTAAGTGCGTTGAATAAGCCCTGGGCAAGCGATTTCAATGGCCAGAAGCAGTTTCTGGTTGTTTAAATTGCTTTGAATATGTACCCTAGTGTTTTCAAATGAACTTGGTTTGGGCAGGCCGAAAAGGCACACACCTCTTTCCCATTTTACGATGGAAATATAAGTGCATTTTAATAAATGTATGCTGTGACTTCAACACTTGCTGTGAAGTCCAGACAAGTGTCAGCTTCCTGATCCTTGTGACATGGGGTCACCATTTGTGATACAGCAGGTAATTGTACTAACCTATGTAGTATCTACCAGCACCTTCAAAATGAAGAAGAAAACATAGACCATTATTAAAATGGGGAAAATCCACTACTTATTTCTGGGATAAGAAGCAGCATAAAATGTTCTGTACTTTTTGGGGATCTTGCTAGGTATTTGTGACCTGGATAGTTCACTGTTGGAAACAGGATGCTGGGCTTGATGGACTTTCGGTCTGTCCCAGTATGGCAACACTTATGTACTTGGGATTCTGAATGGAATCTTGCTACACTTTGAAATTCTGCATGGAATCTTGTTATTCTTTAGAATTCTGGAATGTTGCTACTATCTGAGTTTCTGCCAGGTACTTGTGACCCGGATTGGCCACTGTTGGAAACAAGATACTGGGCTTGATGGACCTTTGGTCTGTCCCAGTGTGGCAATACTTATGTACTTGGGATTCTGAGTAGAATCTTACTACTCTTTGGGGTTCTACATGGAATGTTGCTACACTTTGAAATTCTGCATGGAATCTTGTTATTCTTCAGAATTCTAGAGTCTTGCTACTCTTTGGGGGTTCTACGTGGAATGTTACCTACTATTGTACTTGTGACCTGGATTGGCCACTGTTGGAAACAGGATGCTGGGCTTGATGGACCTTCGGTCTGTCCCAGTGTGGCAATACTTATGTACTTATGTACTTGGGATTCTGAATGGAATGTTGCTACACTTTGAAATTCTGCATGGAATCTTGTTATTCTTCAGAATTCTAGAGTCTTGCTACTCTTTGGGGTTCTACGTGGAATGTTACCTACTATTGTACTTGTGACCTGGATTGGCCACTGTTGGAAACAGGATGCTGGGCTTGATGGAGCTTCGGTCTGTCCCAGTGTGGCAATACTTATGTACTTGGGATTCTGAGTAGAATCTTACTACTCTTTGGGGTTCTACATGGAATGTTGCTACACTTTGAAATTCTGCATGGAATCTTGTTATTCTTCAGAATTCTAGAGTCTTGCTACTCTTTGGGGGTTCTACGTGGAATGTTACCTACTATTGTACTTGTGACCTGGATTGGCCACTGTTGGAAACAGGATGCTGGGCTTGATGGACCTTCGGTCTGTCCCAGTGTGGCAATACTTATGTACTTATGTACTTGGGATTCTGAATGGAATGTTGCTACACTTTGAAATTCTGCATGGAATCTTGTTATTCTTCAGAATTCTAGAGTCTTGCTACTCTTTGGGGTTCTACGTGGAATGTTACCTACTATTGTACTTGTGACCTGGATTGGCCACTGTTGGAAACAGGATGCTGGGCTTGATGGACCTTCGGTCTGTCCCAGTATGGCAATACTTACTGTATGTACTTATATATTCATTTTCTAAAGTCATACATGCAGCAGTTTTACAACGGGACATGTAGAAGTGTAGGTATCATTAAGCACATGTCTATGCTATAAAATTGAGGAAAAAACAATGCCAGGGCACTCTTGAGAAGCGACAGAGCATTAGATAAGTAGTTTGTATCTCTCATGGCAGAAAAACAAAACAAAATGCTCAACTCACATGTGTGGCGTTGATTAGCTGCCGGGAGAGACAGACAACTCACCTAATGCTCTATCACCTCAATAGAGAGCCCTGACAACATTTTTTTCCTCAATTGAAAGAATTGACTATATTGACCCCTGATGCAGGCGTTCCATCGAAACATGGCCCATGTTGGGTTCTTCAATATAGTTTGGCCGTCAACCCACTCTTGGAGGCCCATTGTTCCCTTTATGGCTCAGTTCCAGAATTCGACACAACATTCAAAAGAACAGACCCAACAATAACCTGTACAGCATGTCACCATTCTTGGATACTGATGTTAGATTAAGGAAAAAAAAAACATGCAGTGTACCGCAAACTAGCCGAGAAAAAGGTGCAAAATGCAACCCCAAGTTATGAATCTTAGAACACAGAGCAGCAGATAATGGCTTCCACTTGTACATGGTAAGATATGTACAGTTTAGATGCCAGAATTTAAATTTAAGTACGAAAGCTTAAATCAGAATGCATGTGTCACTTTGATGCCTTCAAATGGGTGCTGTTTATCCCATGTGATACACCATCCAAAGCCACTGTTCTGCTGAATATTCATGCAAAGAGATGTGCTGATTAGCAATCTAGATGCGATGCAATATTTGCTCCCTCACTAAAATCACGTTAAGGTGCAAATTAAAAGAAATTAACTTTGCCTTGATTAAGTCAGTGCAGAAGAATGCCCTGGTGTTCTTGAGTCATCTTGTCACCACGTGAAGTTATTTCGTTTGCACGGGGTCCCAGGCTGCCCCGAGGCAAGACAGAATAAAACTTGTGAGTCACTTCTAATAGAAATATGATGAAACAAGATATGTTTACAGCAAGCCACGACTGTGGGAGAATCCGAAGCTATTCCTGTTCCACCTTCCCCTGCAGGAGTCTAAACACGAGGTGAGACTAGAACTGGAGGTAAGACAATCTACTAACCACAAATAATTTGTACCAGCTCCTACTACTGGTAATTCAGAATGCTGCAGGATGACTAACAGAAGGGCTGAAAGTAGTGTGACCACATTATTCCCTTCCTACAAAAACGTTACTGGCTACCAGTAACCTACAAGGCCATAGTTAAAACTATATCTTTGATTTTCAAGATCCTCAGACAAAATGAGCAAGAATACTTAAAGAATAAATTAGTCCTCTACGAGAACGGATATTGCTTTATTTCTTTGTTAATATATTCCTGAATATTTTTTTTTTGTTACATTTGTACCCTGCGCTTTCCCACTCATGGCAGGCTCAATGCGGCTTACATGGGGCAATGGAGGGTTAAGTGACTTGCCCAGAGTCACAAGGAGCTACCTGTGCCTGAAGTGGGAATAAAACTCAGTTCCTCAGGACCAAAGTCCACCACCCTCCCTAACCACTAGGCCAATCCTCCAATGTTGCTACTATTTGAGATTCTACATGGAATGTTGCTATTCCACTAGCTGAAACCACTCAAATCTCCAAACTATAAGATCTTTGGTGAATATAATCACGCTCTTCACAAATCCAAAGATAAGAACTATGTGTGTGCAAACAGCTTATCTATAAAATGATTTTGTTATATTTTTAATTTTTTCATATATATAATGATTTATATAATTATATATTGATTTGGGAGCCCTCGGTAGATACCACTTTAAGGCAACTTCATTGTTTCTTGCCTGGTGGCATAGTCTCTCTTCATTGGGTCGTCCCTTAATTGACTATTTATAAATGCTGTTGCAAACACACTCCACAAAAGTGCTCAAAAATATACGTGCTCTGAATACAAAAATAATTGAAAAACTTAAACTTATCTTAAATGCCACAACATATCTCTCGCTGTTGGAGTCCACTATTCCACTAGCAACATTCCATGTAGAAGTCGGCCCTTGCAGACCACCAATGTGGCCACGCAGGCTTCTGCTTCTGTGAGTCTGACGTCCCACGTCAGACTCACAGAAACAGAAGCCTGCGCAGCCTTCTACATGGAATGTTGCTAGTGGAATAGCAACATTCCATGTAGAATCTCCAATAGTAGCAACATTCCATGCAGAATCTCCAATAGTATCTATTTTATTTTTGTTACATTTGTACCCCGCGCTTTCCCACTCATGGCAGGCTCAATGCGGCTTACATGGGGCAATGGAGGGTTAAGTGACTTGCCCAGAGTCACAAGGAGCTGCCTGTGCCTGAAGTGGGAATCGAACTCAATTGCTCAGTCAAAGTCCACCACCCTAACCACTAGGCCACTCCTCCACTGTTGCCACTATTTGAGATTCTACATGGAATGTTGCTATTCCACTAGCAACATTCCATGTAGAAGTCGGCCCTTGCAGATCACCAATGTGGCCGCGCAGGCTTCTCCTTCTGTGAGTCTGACGTCCTGCACATACATGCAGGACGTCAGACTCACAGAAACAGAAGCCTGCGCAGCCTTCTACATGGAATGTTGCTAGTGGAATAGTAGCAACATTCCATGTAGAATCTCCAATAGTAGGATCATTCCATGTAGAATCTCCAATAGTACCAACATTCCATGTAGAATCTCCAATAGTATCTATTTTATTTTTGTTACATTTGTACCCCGCGCTTTCCCACTCATGGCAGGCTCAATGCGGCTTACATGGGGCAATGGAGGGTTAAGTGACTTGCCCAGAGTCACAAGGAGCTGCCTGTGCCTGAAGTGGGAATCAAACTCAGTTCCCCAGGACCAAAGTCCACCACCCTAGCCACTAGGCCACTCCTCTATTATATTGATATATTCAATTTTTTTTCCATTTCAAAGTCGTATCTTTGATTTTCTTTATCTGTAAAATAATAATTAAAAAAAAATAAGTCCTCTACATGCTTTTGAGGTCTCTAAGTTCCTATCAAGGAACATTATAGATAGAAACATAGAAACATGACAGCAAATAAGAGCCAAATGTCCCATCCAGTCGGCCCATCCACGGCAACCACTATCTCCTCCCTTCCCTAAGAAATCCCACCTGCCTGTTCAACACTTTCTTAAATTCAGACACAGTCTCCACCACTTTCACCGGGAGACCATTCCATACATCCACCACCCTTTCCTTAGATTACTTCTGAGCCTTTAGCCTCTTAACTTCATCCTCTGCCCTCTCATTCCCGAGTTTTCCTTCATTTGAGAGAGGCTCCTCACCTCCTGTACATTAATGCCACAGAGGTATTTAAACCTTTTCTCCCGCTTTTCTTTCAAAGTATACATATTGACAGCCTTAAGTCTGTCCCCATACGCTTTATGAAAGAGACCACTGACCAGTTTTGTAGCTGCCCTCTGGAATGACTCCATCCTGTTTATATCTTTCCGTAGCTGCGATCTCCAGAATTGGGGCCTCAGCAGAGACTTATACAAGGGCACTATCACCTCTTTTTTTCCTTCTGGCCCTTTCCCTATGCATTCCTTTTGGCTTTGACTGTTGACGGTTAGCTTAGCAGAGTTTTAAAAAGGTTTGGACGGCTTCCTAAAGGAAAAGTCCATAGACCGTTATTAAATGGACTTGGGGAAAATCCACTATTTCTGGGATAAGCAGTATAAAATGTTTTATACTTTTTTTGGGATCTTGCCAGGTATTTGTGACCTGGATTGGGCACTGTTGGAAACAGGATGCTGGGCTTGATGAACCTTTGGTCTTTCTCAGTATGGCAACACTTATGCACTTATGACTTTTCTGTGTGGCCACCTTGAGATCATCAGATACAATCACCCCCAGGTCTCACTCTTCTTTGATTCACAGAAGTACTTGACCCCCCCCCCCCCCCCCCTATATTATACCTTTCCCTTGGATTTTTGCAACCTAAGGGCCCTGTTTACTAAGCTGCGCTGTAGGCGTGCACACTTTTTAGAGCACACTAATGGTAGAGACGCCCATAGGAATATAACGGGTGTCTCTATCATTAGCGTGCGCTAATTTTTAGCACGCAGTAAAAAATGTGCGTGCCTACACCACATCTTAGTAAAAAGGGCCCTACGTGTATCACCCTGCATTTTTTAGCTTTAAATGTGAGTTACCAATTGCTGGACCATTCTTTCACCTTCGCCAGATTCCTCTGCATGATATCCACACCCTCCGGGGTGTCTACCCTATTACAAAGTTTGGTATTGTCCGTAAAGAGATAAACGTTACCAGACAGTCCTTCCGCAACATCACTCGCAAGGATGTTAAAAAGAGCCGGCCCAAAAACTGATCCCTGCACTACACCACTTTCTCTGGAGTAAACTCCATTTACCAACACCCTCTGTCTCCTTACACTTAACCAGTTTTTAACCCAGTTAGTCACTTTAGTGCCCATATCTAGCGCTCACATTTACCACCACAAATGTAACAGGTAGGGGAGGGGGATAGGCCTGGGTCCGCCTGCCTGAAGTGCACTGCATCCACTAAAACTGCTCCAGGGACCTGCATACTGCTGCGATGGACCCGAATATGACATTTGAGGCTGGCAAAAAAATATTTTTAAAGAATTTTTTTGAGGGTGGGAGGGGGTTAGTGACCACTGGGGTTGTAAGGGGAGGTCATCCCTAATTCCCTCCAGTGGTCATCTGGTCAGTTCGGGCACCTTTTCATGGCTTGGTCGTAACAAAAAAAAGACCAAGTAAAGTAGTCCAAGTGCTCGTCAGAGACGCCCTTCTTTTTTCGATTATGGGTTGAGGACGCCCATGTATTAGGCACGCCAAAGTCCCGCCTTCGCTATGCCTCCGATTTGCACCCGGGAACTTTGGTCATCCCCGTGACGGAAAGCAGTTGGGGACGCCCAAAATCGGCTTTCGATTATGCCGATTTAGGCGAACCTGGGAGAAGGATGCACATCTTCCGATTTGTGTCGAAAAATGAGTGTCCTTCTCTTTCGAAAATAAGCCTGAATGTGATACCCTACGGCGAGCTTTCTCGGGAGTAGACCCTTCACTCTGGAACTCTTTCCCAGAAGGACTAAGACTAACAAGATCCACTTCATGAATCATGTGAAAGCTTCTAATACATGTGATGATTGTCTATCCACTCACTAAGCATTTGACTATCCACTCACACACCCTTTAACTAACCAGTTCTTCATACCTTATAATTTGCTTTCAGTGTAGTCACCCATCTATTTATCCCAATAACTTTGTCCTTCCAAGCTTCTCTGTCTATATGTCTCAATAGTACTTAAGTACATAAGTAATGCCACACTGGGAAAAGACCAAGGGTCCTTCGAGCCCAGTATCCTGTCCCCGACAGCGGCCAATCCAGGTCAAGGGCACCTGTCAAGCTACCCAAACGTACAAACATTTTATACAAGTTATTCCCAAAATTGTGGATTTTTCCCAAGTCCATTTAGTAGCAGTCTATGGACTTGTCCTTTAGGAAACCGTCCAACCCCTTTTTAAACTCTGCCAAGCTAACCACCTTCACTACGTTCTCCGGCAACGAATTCCAGAGTTTAATTATGATTGGGTGAAGAAAATTTTTACTTACACTCTTGGTTGCTTATTAAGATGTTTCATTGTAGCGTACTGGCTTTATGGGCATCTTATCTATTTGAAATTGTCATTTTCAGGGCACAGACCATACAAGTCTGCCCAGCACTATCCCCGCCTCCCACCAAACATGAGCAACAGTCAATTACAGCAGTAAAAATATTCAAAAACAATACTAAGTATGGCATGGTATACTACTTACAATGTCAACATAATACGTAATAGAGCATTATAATTGATAGTGAACAGTAAAGCAAAGAAGTAATATATAAATAGGTAAGAAAGTAGGAAGAGTTAGAAAGTAAGGTGATTGATTTAAAGAAAGTTGCACATGAGGTCAGAGAGATGGTTAAATATTATCTCAGCTATGGTAGGAGTGGATAAACATGTCCTGCTGCAGTGTATGCAGCCTAAGTCACTCCTTGTGTGTGTGAGTGAGACTAACAAGTTAGTTACTTCTTCCATTAAAGGCTTGGTTGAAGAGCCAAGCTTTCACCTGCTTCCTGAAGTAGAGATAGTCTTCTGTTAAGCAAAGCCTTTCAGGAAGTGCATTCCAGAGTGTGGTGGCTACTCCAGAGAAGGCTCGTTTGCGGATATCACGTCGTGTAATGTCTTTTGGAGAAGGTGTAGTTAGTGAAAGTCCTTGGGAGGACCTTACTGTCCTTGGCAGTGTGTGGAGGATCATCCTATTTTTCAGGTACTCAGGGCCATTTCCTTTCAGGGCCTTGAAGATCAGACATAGAATTTTAAATTTAGCCCTGTATAGTACTGGTAGCCAGTGAAGCTTTTGCAAAAATGGTGTGATGTGGTCTTGTCGCTTGCATCTAACTGTATTCCAAGATTCCTGACTTGTGATTTGAGGTGGAATTTGTACTTCCCCAAAGGGATTTTGATGTCAGGTATGTATCCACTTGTGTTAGGGACCCAGAGAAGCTCGGTTTTACATTAAGAGTAATATCAGAAAAATCTTTTTCATGGAGAGGGTGGTTGATGCCTGGAATGCCCTACTGAGGGATGTGATGGAGAAGAGAACTGTGGCAGAATTCAAAAAGGTTTGGGATGAACACAGGGGATCTCTAATTAGAAAATTAATGGTATGAAAAACAAAGTTTAAAGGTCTGCACATGAGTTTGCATGTCAAATGGTGCTTAGATGGCAACTCTGGCTATATAAACTAAGACCAGTGCTGGGCTGGCTTGTATGGTCTGAGTCCTGCATATAGCAATCTGGCTTAGGATGGGCTTTAGAGAGCTTCAACAGAAACTCCAGTAATTTGGAACGGACAGTGCTGGGCAGACTTTTACGGTCTGTGTCCCGCAAATGACAAGATGGATTCGAATAGGCTTTGACGGTAACTCCTGTAGTTGGAAAATAAGGGTAGAGCCGGGTGGACTTTTAAGGTATATGTCCCTGGAACACTAAAGAAAGACCACGATCAAGAATATAATATCAAGTTCATTGTTGATTCAAACTAGAATTGAGAATGAATGAGGCTGTTGGGCAGACAGTCCATATGCATGGAGACAGGGGATGAGTGAAACATCAAAGCATTTCAGTGACAGTCTAACAGGATGGGGGTGGATAGGTGAGAGTCAGGGAGACAGAAGAGCAATACAATTTACAAGGCAATACAATTTTATGCTTTGTAATGGGCTAGAAAACCCAGATCTTTGTTAAGTCCTGTCTGGTGGGTGTCAAAATATTTAATCATTTTGACTTCAAAGGTCTTACGTTCCTGTATTGTTTTAAAGTTCCCTTTCAGGATCCTTACCATGAAATCACTGGTACAGTGATTTTCCAATGTAGTTGGGAAAACCACAGAAAGGCGGCATATAAGTCTCATTCCCATCTCACATTGAATATTGGAGATTAGCAGGCTAAGCACTATTTAACCTGCCAGGAGTGCTGAATATGGGGCCCAGCAGATTTTTATCTGTTCCTGGAGGGCTCACATTAACATATAAATAAATTAAGATGGGATTTATACCTGGGTCCCATTGTTTAATGTCCATTGCATTGACCACTAGGATGCTCTTCTGTTCTGCAGTGACATCTGTGTGGCCATTTGTGTACAAATGATGCCATAGAGACATTTTTCTGTCTTGTTTTTTTGGCGTTCATATTTTGGATGTTTCATTATGGAAACTGGCTGTTCGTTTTGGACATTTTCAGTGCAAGACAGGGGCGTAGCCAGACTTCCGTGGGAGGGGAGGGGGCACATTTTAGCCCCCCCTGCCGCCGCCCCTCCCGCCACGAACCCTCCCCCGCTGCTGCCTACCTTCCGTTTTGCTGGCGGGGGACCCCACTCCCCGCCAGCCGACGTCCTCTCCGACCGTTCTGCTGCAGAGAAAAGTCTTCTTCCTTGCATGCTGATGTGCTGCACGTTGAACTGTTCTCTGAGTCTGACGTCGGCTGGCGGGGAGTGGGGTCCCCCGCCAGCAAAACAGAAGGTAGGCGGCGGCGGGTTTGCCGGGAGGGGGGTCCTGACTGAAATCTACGGGGGCCCAGGCCCCCTCAGGCCCCACGTAGCTATGCCACTGGTGCAAGAATGTCTTTCTCATGCATTTTCAAACAGTAAATCTGAACGTTTTTTTCTGTTCGGAAATGACTGTGAGATAAACTGCCCCTCCACATCATGTTACTCCTATTTCTAGATTTCAACTTGCCATTTCCAAGTTTACCTGATTGATTGCATTTAAGGTTATATGTGGTCATTTTACTGTTGTTAAGCTGTTAACAAAATTGTAAATTTTATGTCAACTGGTTCCTTCTGTACATTACTTTGGGTTAATCTCTTCATAAACGTGGTTAATAATTCCCAATAAATAAATTAATAAGCCTGCACTATTGATATTGGTAATTCAATAACAGGTACTGAAGGTCATATGCTAGGTGATGTTTACTTTCCTTGCTTTTATGGGGGTTTTTTCCCCCCCAGTTTTACCAGACTTACCTCAGCCAGAAATGTTTCAGCGATAGAAAAGGAACATTTAGATAAAAAGGCATCTAAATTAGTTTAATTCTTACGTGAAATCAGAAATGCTTATCAGTTACACAGCTGCAACAGGCAGTAACAATTGTGCCGCTATGTTTTCACATGACTTTTCATTAACCCTTAGTAATTATATATATTTAATATAAACTGCTCACCTTCAACTTTTGGTTAGCTATTATAATTATCGTTTCTTATCAACAGTTGATTTTTCGTGAGCGTACTTGGGTTCTTTTCATGAAGGAAGGTCATCCATTAGCAGGTCTTTTCCTGATGTTTTGCCTGCTACAGTACTGCAGAGTTAAGGGGACAGGCTTTGGATTTAGATTTAGCTCATATCTTTTCAGTAGTAATTCAGTGCAAATTGCCTTCAGGTGCAGTAGGAATATCCCTGTCCCCAGGGGATTTACAAACTAAGGGGCCATTTTACTTTTTTTAATTTTTATTTTGTTACATTTGTACCCCATATTTTCCCACCTATTTGCAGGCTCAATGTGGCTTACATAGTACCGTGAGGCGTTAGCCACCTCCGGTGATGAAAGAAATACAAAGTGATGTAATTGCCAAAAAGATAAATGTGTTACAGACACATTAGGGAATCGTAGAGAAGGGAGTTATCTAGTGATCATACTGTTCATTATAAGTTTTGGTTTCCTTGTGTTGCTGGGTTCAGGCATTTAAGTTGGGTCAGTAGGGTATGCCTTTTCGAACAGGTTGGTCTTTAGTGATTTCAGGAAGTTGAGGTGGTCGTACGTTGTTTTTATGGCTTTTGGTAGTGCATTCCAGAGTTGCGTGCTTATATAGGAGAAGTTGGATCCATAAATTGATTTGTACTTGAGTCCTTTGCAGCTAGGGTGGTGAAGATTTAGGTATGTTCGTGATGATTTGGTTGAGTTTCTGGTTGGCAGGTCTATGAGGTCAATCATATATCCTGGGACATCGCCATAGATAATTTTGTGGACCAGGGTACAGATTTTGAAGGTAATACGTTCTTTGATTGGGAGCCAATGTAGTTTTTCTCGCAGGGGTTTGGCGCTTTCGAATCACAATTTTCCAAATATAAGCCTGGCTACTGTGTTTTGAGTGGTCTGTAGCTTCTTTATGAGTTGCTCTTTGCACCCCGCATAAATTCCGTTGCAGTAGTTGGCATGGCTTAGTACCATTGATTGTGCTAATGCTCACTTAACAAAAAAACAATGGCCTACCATAAAAACACATTAAAGCATTTTATGGTAGTTTACCTCTTTGCATGCCGTAATCACGCACTATTTTAAAAATATTTTTAGGAGGGGCACGGTATGGGTCGGGAATGAGCATGGAAGCATTACCAGGTAGTGCATTCTGATTAGCTTGTGCGAACTGGATAACACGGATTTAACGTGGAAGCAAGTGGCACCTCATAGGAGGTGATAAATGCTCCTGCATTATTATTATTTTGCAAGTCCCGCATGTGACTTAGTTAAAGGGCTACTAGGTTTGTGCTTGAGGCAATGGAGAATTAAGGGGCCATTTTAAATGCACTAAGACTATTTCTAGCACATCTCTAAAAGAGAACATTTTTCAGTTTTGTTTTTGCAAGTCTCATGCTAATTTTTATTTTTGAGTGTGCGACTTCTGAAATGCTAAGCAGAAAAAAAGAGGAGGAAAAGTTCCTCATGCAAAAGTGAGCAACGAACAACAAAGTGAGGAGGACTCGGGGAGGATGTCAACCAATCTTTAATTCAAGCAAACATAAAAACGACCCGACACGGCTGTGTTTCGGCACCAAAGGCCTGCTTCAGGAGTCAAATTGATATCTTATAATGTTGACAACAAAGCCACATAAGAGAAGAAGTCAAGATCCTGGCTGTCGAAACACTGTGTTATCTGAGTGAAAACATCAGATGACCACTAAAAATACCTTAGTACAAAGCTGCTGTGAACACTACCAACTGGCCAATCAGGATTTCAGGATACCCACAGTGAATATGCATACAATGGAGGTAGGGCATGCAAATCTATCTCATGCATATTCATTGTGGATATCCTGAAAACCCAGCTGGATATATGTGTCCTGAGAACTGGGTTGAGAACACCTACCGGGCAAAAGGGTCCCTAAGTGTCTTATCTAAGAGTACAGGAAACAGCAGTGAGATTTGAGGACCTAGCTTCCCTGGTTTTCAGCCCACTGCTCTAATCATTAGACTACTCGTCAGTGAGATAAGGGTTGCCTGCTCACACTGATGAACTTGGAGAGGTTCACCCAACCCTTGTTTTGGCCCATTACATGTACAGAGATGTAGCCCTACAACTCCATGCATGCCTCACATTTTCAGCCTAAAATTTAGGTGTTTAACGTTTGGCACCAAAAACTGAGATACCTACAGTGGTGGAAATAAGTATTTGATCCCTTGCTGATTTTGTAAGTTTGCCCACTGACAAAGACATGAGCAGCCCATAATTGAAGGGTAGGTTATTGGTAACAGTGAGAGATAGCACATCACAAATTAAATCCGGAAAATCACATTGTGGAAAGTATATGAATTTATTTGCATTCTGCAGAGGGAAATAAGTATTTGATCCCCCACCAACCAGTAAGAGATCTGGCCCCTACAGACCAGGTAGATGCTCCAAATCAACTCGTTACCTGCATGACAGACAGCTGTCGGCAATGGTCACCTGTATGAAAGACACCTGTCCACAGACTCAGTGAATCAGTCAGACTCTAACCTCTACAAAATGGCCAAGAGCAAGGAGCTGTCTAAGGATGTCAGGGACAAGATCATACACCTGCACAAGGCTGGAATGGGCTACAAAACCATCAGTAAGACGCTGGGCGAGAAGGAGACAACTGTTGGTGCCATAGTAAGAAAATGGAAGAAGTACAAAATGACTGTCAATCGACAAAGATCTGGGGCTCCACGCAAAATCTCACCTCGTGGGGTATCCTTGATCATGAGGAAGGTTAGAAATCAGCCTACAACTACAAGGGGGGAACTTGTCAATGATCTCAAGGCAGCTGGGACCACTGTCACCACGAAAACCATTGGTAACACATTACGACATAACGGATTGCAATCCTGCAGTGCCCGCAAGGTCCCCCTGCTCCGGAAGGCACATGTGACGGCCCGTCTGAAGTTTGCCAGTGAACACCTGGATGATGCCGAGAGTGATTGGGAGAAGGTGCTGTGGTCAGATGAGACAAAAATTGAGCTCTTTGGCATGAACTCAACTCGCCGTGTTTGGAGGAAGAGAAATGCTGCCTATGACCCAAAGAACACCGTCCCCACTGTCAAGCATGGAGGTGGAAATGTTATGTTTTGGGGGGTGTTTCTCTGCTAAGGGCACAGGACTACTTCACCGCATCAATGGGAGAATGGATGGGGCCATGTACCGTACAATTCTGAGTGACAACCTCCTTCCCTCCGCCAGGGCCTTAAAAATGGGTCGTGGCTGGGTCTTCCAGCACGACAATGACCCAAAACATACAGCCAAGGCAACAAAGGAGTGGCTCAGGAAGAAGCACATTAGGGTCATGGAGTGGCCTAGCCAGTCACCAGACCTTAATCCCATTGAAAACTTATGGAGGGAGCTGAAGCTGCGAGTTGCCAAGCGACAGCCCAGAACTCTTAATGATTTAGAGATGATCTGCAAAGAGGAGTGGACCAAAATTCCTCCTGACATGTGTGCAAACCTCATCATCAACTACAGAAGACGTCTGACCGCTGTGCTTGCCAATAAGGGTTTTGCCACCAAGTATTAGGTCTTGTTTGCCAGAGGGATTAAATAGTTATTTCCCTCTGCAGAATGCAAATAAATTCATATACTTTCCACAATGTGATTTTCCGGATTTAATTTGTGATGTGCTATCTCTCACTGTTACCAATAACCTACCCTTCAATTATGGGCTGCTCATGTCTTTGTCAGTGGGCAAACTTACAAAATCAGCAAGGGATCAAATACTTATTTCCACCACTGTAGGTCAGGAGCTCAGCATCTTCTGAACATCAACCTTTAAACAGCAGGAGATGGCATGGTTTATTACAAAAAAAGAAATCCCTGGTAGTGTACTGACTGGAAGGGGGCAGGTGCAAATCCTCCGAAGATCCAGCACCAAAAGGATCCATTGCAGTTAGTGCTTGTCCTGATATTCCGTATTCGAATCTATTCCGGTAGCACTATTAAATATCTGGGATCTGCAGCCTCCAAAAAGTTAAGAGGCGATATTCAGCCCACTACCCAATTAACTAACTGGATAGCAGGCTGAATATTAGGATGGGGGAGATTGATTTTGTTGATCACCTCCAAAGCTCCCCCAACAGTATCCCTTCTCTGAAAGTTCCTCTTCAAAACATCCACCTCCCCTCCTGAACCCCCCCCCCCACAGAGCATCCACTTCCTCCTGAAGACCCTCCCCAAGAGCATTTTGCCTCCCAAAGAGACCCCTGAAAAAACTGCCCTCGCAAAGCCCCCTTGCAGAACATTCACCCCCTCTTGAAGGTTCCCCCCCCCCCCCCAAGACCATCCCTTCCAAAAGAGCTCTAATCTGGAAATACTTCCCTGCTGAAAATTCCCCTTTCCAAAAGCATCTACCTCACTCCCAAAGAACCCCTCCTTCACCTTCTGTAGGCTTCCTTGGTGGTCTAGGGTAGGGTGAGCAGGAGCAATCCCTACTCGCTCTTGCTCATACCAGCTCCACATTCAGAATGACAACCACAATATCTAGGAGTAGTCTCATGGTGAACCCAAGATTACTGCTAGAGATGGCATAAGCAAGAGTGCCCGGGAATGGTTCTGCCCTCCCTACCCTAGACCACCAGGACATCCTTAATGTAGACCCAGAGGGCCTATGGGGGGGTGGTGGAGGGGTCTTTGGGAGGGTAGATGGATACTCTTGTGGTGGGTCTTCTATGGGTGACCATCGGGAGGGGGATGCTCTGGGTCTTAGGGGAGGGGATGGAGGTTCAGGGAAGGGCTTCAAGAGAGGGGTGGTCTTGGAGAAGGGGTTGAGAGAGAATTAACAAAACTAATCCTCCCAATATTCAGCCCACTACCCAGTTGTCTCAGACCTGACTCCACCCCCAGACTGCCCTGGCAGTACCCGGATAGTTCCAGGGTGGTCAGTGACATTATCCAGGTAAGTGCTACTGAATATCCCAGACAACCAGTAAAGCACAATTTATCCAGGCAAGAATCTCTGCTGCCTGTTAAATTATTTTGAATATTGGGCCCTAAATGTTTTATAGTTTATACAACATCACTATTAACTTAAACCATTAAGGGGCATGTTTGCTAAAGCAAACTAAGGGCCCCTTTTACCAAGCTGTGGCGAAAAGGGGCCTGCGCTGGCATCAACGTGTTTTTGACACGCGCCGAGGCCCCCTTTTACCGCAGCGGGTAAAAGGTAGGTCGTTCTTTTTCTAAAGAAATGGCCATGCAGCATAGGCGTAGACTGGGGGGGGGCGAGGGGGGGGCAATGCCCCCCAAACGACGACGAGGCGCCGCCGCGCCATTAGTTTAAAAAAAAAACACATGCAGGCACGCGCTCCTCTCCATCCGCTTGGCTTCCCTGCCCTCTCTGTCTGCATCCCGCCTTCCTCAGAGGAAGGCGGGACGCAGACAGAGAGGGCAGGGAAGCCAAGCGGACGGAGAGGAGCGTGTCCGTCTACCCCTCTCTCTTCCTCCCTCCCTCCGGCGCAGGCAGCAGTCTTTTTCAGCGTTCCTGGCAGCGGTAGCGATGTACACGCTGCCTTCGGCTCTGCCCCAAAGCCTTCTCTTCAAGTTCCTGTTCCCGCATAGGTGGGAACAGGAACTTGAAGAGAAGGCTTCCGGGGCAGACCGAAGGCAGCGTGTACATCGCTACCGCTGCCAGGAACGCTGTAAAAGCTGAAGACTGTTGCCTGTGCCGGAGGGAGGGAGGAAGAGAGGGGGTAAACGGAGTCACGATCTTGGACCTCACGGGGGTGGGGGGCAGTAGAAGGAAGATGGATGGAACTGGGAGGGGTGGGGAGCAGAGGGAAGATGGATGGTACTGGGAGGGGTGGGGAGCAGAGGGAAGGAGCAAGAGATGGATGGGACTGGGAGGGGTGGGGAGCAGAGGGATGGACCAGGAGATGGATGGGATTGGGAGAGGTCAGGCACAGCAGAGGGAAAGAGCAGAAGATGGATGGGACTGGGAGGGGTGGGGAGCAGAGGGAAGGAGCAAGAGATGGATGGGACTGGGAGGAATGGTGAGCAGAGGGAAGGAGCAAGAGATGGATGGGACTGCGAGGGGTGGGGAGCAGAGGGAAGGAGCAAGAGATGGATGGGACTGGGAGGGGCGGGGAGCAGAGGGAAGGAGCAAGAGATGGATGGGACTGGGAGGGGTGGGGAGCAGAGGGAAGGAGCAAGAGATGGATGGGACTGCGAGGGGTGGAGAGCAGAGGGAAGGAGCAAGAGATGGATGGGACTGCGAGGGGTGGGGAGCACAGGGATGGACCAGGAGATGGATGGGATTGGGAGAGGTCAGGCACAGCAGAGGGAAGGAGCAAGAGATGGATGGGACTGGGAGGGGTGGGGAGCAGAGGGAAGGAGCAAGAGATGGATGGGACTGCGAGGGGTGGGGAGCAGAGGGAAGCCTACTGGAAAGAAGACACTGAATAAAACAGAAGACACTGGGACCAACGCGAATAGAAAAACTAAATGATCAGACAACAAAGGTAGATAAAGTATTTTATTCATAATTTATTAATTGAAATGTGTCAGCTTTTTGAAATGTGCGTCTGTGATATTTTGCCTGTAAATTTCAATTCCTTCCTCCATATTAGCATATTCATTTGCATATGTATATATGCAAATGATATGCTAATATGCTCCGCCCATTCTTTGCCCCCCCCCCCCAAATGAAACAGTCAAACTACGCCTATGCCATGCAGCAAGTGAAGCACTTGTCGTGCGGCCATTTGGGGGGGGGGGGCCTTACAGCCACTCATTGAGGTGGCAGTGAAGGCTTCTTCGTTAACCCTGTGGTAACCGGGCAGTGCGCCAGGTAAACAAACCAGTGCTACAAAAAGATAACAGATTTTCATAGCACTGGATATGACAGCACCTTGGGAGTGGGAAGTACTGCCGGGCTGCTGCTGTAGCCAGGCGGTACTTCCTTTATAGTGAGCGTTAAGCCTGCGTTGGGCTTACCACCATTTTGTAAAAGGGGCACCAGTGCTCTACTCATTTGCAAGGGCCTGTGGTAATAGGTAAAGCATGTTAAAAATGCGATGCTAACTGTTTTCTGCTGTATGAGTCAGGTTATAGGCAGAGATGAGATGTGGACAGTGCTTGCTGTTAAACCTTGGCCTCCAACATTAACACACACACACCCCCCACACAAACACATACCACACACACACCCCACATAAACACACCACACACACACATATCACACACAAAGACAACACACACACGGACCACACAAACACCACACACATACACACCACACACACACCACACAAACACCACACACACACACATTACACACACATACCATATGCAAACACCACACACACACACCACAGACACACAGATACACACCACACACAAACACCACACACACACACACACACATTACACAGTACACACACACACACACATACCATATGCAAACACACCACACACACACACACATACACACACACATACACGCTCTGGAAACTCAGTTAACAGAAAAAGTTTTGAATTTGATGTGAAATAAGCCTGTGTTTGAGTGTGATAACAGGTGAGCTTCCTCTCCTGTGGGCTCTGTATTCTGCAAAGACTTTGTACTTTAATGTATTCTGTATGGGACGAGGCTTCCAAAATGCACCATTAATCATTTTTAATGTTCCCTGTAAAGTTTTTTTACACTTCACTGTACTTCTCCCAGGCATGTCCTTCCTGTTATACCGATCTCTTGAAAACTAATCATAAGCTTGTTTGTATTGTCCAACATTTATTTCTCAATCAAGTAAATCCTTCCTTTTGCATATACTGTGTACTGAACAATTTGGATTGTTCTTGCTGTCAAAATGAGCCTCATGGCATTTAAAAGTTTTATGAATCTTATGTTTTCTACAGCTCAGAAACATTTTTGTTTAATCTCAAAAAATCTATAACTGTTAAGTTGCTTCATGACACATTGATATAGATTATGGCTTCAATTTGTCCAAAAATGGAAAAATATCATAGAATCTAGTCTCAATTTTATCTTAACGTACTTCAACTAAAACCAAAAAGAAAATTATCAAAGTGGTTTACAATATAAAAATCAAACTACGAAAATGAGGTCGACAGGGAGGTTGTTTCTTCAACGATGAAACGGGCCCTAGAAAGGCTCTCTTGTAAGCGATTTTTTTCTCTCCCTTGCCCTCCCCTCCATGTCCAGCGATTCTTCTCTTCCCTGCCCTCCCATCCGTGTCCGCGATTCTCTTCTCTCCTGTCCTCTCCTCCCATCCATGTCCATCGATTCTGCTCTGCTCTGCTCTGCCCTCCCCTTGATGTGCCGCGATTCTCTCTTCCTTTGTACATTGTTTTCTGGCTGGTCTGGCTGGCTTCCCTTCCGTTGGTAACATCCTGACGTCAGCTCGCCTCCAGTGTTCCCTTCCCTCTCACTGTTCCGCCCTCTGACGTCATTACGTTTTGAAGCGAGGGCGGGGCAGTAGGGGGAATGGAACGCTGGAGGTTGGCTGACGTCATGAGATGTTACGAACCCAGGCAGCCAGACAGCGATGGAACGTTGGAGGTGTAAATTGGAGTGGAGGAGTGGCCTAGTAGTTAGGGTGGTGGACTTTGGTCCTGGGGAACTGAGGAACTGAGTTCAATTCCCACTTCAGGCACAGGCAGCTCCTTGTGACTCTGGGCAAGTCACTTAACCCTCCATTGCCCCATGTAAGCCGCTTTGAGCCTGCCATGAGTGGGAAAGCACAGGGTACAAATGTAACAAAAATAAAATTGATACTATTGGAGATTCTACATGGAATGTTGCTACTATTGAGATTCTGTTGCTACTATTGGAGATTCTACATGGAATGTTGCTACTACTGGAGATTCTACATGGAATGTTGCTATTCCACTAGCCCAAACAAAATACAGAAAGTGAAAGTGCCTTGGTGCTTTGTAGCTTTTACTATATGAGACATGGGGTAAGGAATAATATATTGTAGAGGAATATATGCGAGTTATTCCCCAAGTTTTCCACATCATCACTGTGTATTCTATGTAGACCCCTGACGCAGGTGCTAGTCACCGAAACATGGCCCGTGTCAGGTCTTTTTGTCAAGGCTCATTCATTAAAGAACTGTGTTCCATTTTTAAAGGCCCGTGGTGCTGTTTTTTTTGTTTGGACTTTAGTTTGTACTTCGTTCCCTCTCTTTTGTTATATGCTATTCCACTAGCAACATTCCATGTAGAAGGCTGCGCAGGCTTCTGTTTCTGTGAGTATGACGTCCTGCACGTACGTGCAGGACGTCAGACTCACAGAAGCAGAAGCCTGCACGGCCACATTGGTGATCTGCAAGGGCTGACTTCTACATGGAATGTTGCTAGTGGAATAGCAACATTCCATGTAGAATCTCAAATAGTAGCAACAGTGGAGGAGTGGCCTAATGGTTAGGGTGATGGACTTTGGTCCTGAGGAACTGAGTTTGATTCCCACTTCAGGCACAGGCAGCTCCTTGTGACTCTGGGCAAGTCACTTAACCCTCCATTGCCCCATGTAAGCCGCATTGAGCCTGCCATGAGTGGGAAAGTGTGGGGTACAAATGTAACAAAAAAAAATTATTATATAGTATAAAATCAGCATAAAGTACATTACAAGGGAAATAAAATTACATCTTAATTGACTATGGAACTTTGGAAGGCTAAGTGCTTTGAAAATATGCCATGTGTGTCTGTGTGTGCACATGCTGCTAAGTTTCTTGTATAGTGAGAGGGTTCTGATCACACAGCTTGACCTGATAAAAGCTAGAAGAACCATGGAAATTACGCACTTAATCGGAAATGATAAGGACACTGACTGAAGCATTACTGAATGATTTACATTATCCTGTGAGTGACACTAACACATGTTTTGGTAAAAGTCATTCACACTCACTCTAATGGTCCTTCCCTACTTCCAGCTCAAATGTAACACCATAAGATCAGCCAAGAGAACAGAGAAAGTTAACATAAAGAGAAAAAGAGAGAATACATTTATATTTATTCACTGCTTGGAAAGATTTCACAATTAGTTTTCATATGCACTCCCTGAAAGGCTCCACTTAGCACAAGACTATCTCTACTTCAGGAAGCAGGTGAAAGCCTGGCTCTTCGACCGAGCCTTTAATGGAAGAAGTAACTAACGTGGAGGGGCATAATCGAACGTCGCCGGCGATCTATTTTGGCGGTGGCGCAACAGCTGGCCGGAACCGTATTATCGAAAAAGATGGCCGGCCATCTCTTTTTTCGATAATACGGTTTAGCCCGGCCAAATGCCAGAGTTCGCCGGTTTTGTTTTTCAGTGATAATGGAATAAAATGCCGGCCATCTCAATCCCGGCGAAATCCAAGGCATTTGGTTGTGGGAGGAGCCAGCATTTGTAGTGCACTGGTCCCCCTGACATGCCAGGACACCAACCGGGCACCCTAGGGGGCACTTCTAAAAATGTTTAAAAAATACAAAAAAAGCTCCCAGGTGCATAGCTCCCTTACCTTGGGTGCTGAGCCCCCCCTAATCCCCCCCAAACCCACTCCCCACAACTCTACACCATTACCATAGCCCTTATGGGTGAAGGGGGGCACCTACATGTGGGAACAGTGGGTGTTGGGGGAGTTTGGAGGGCTCAACACTTAGCACCACATGTAAGAGGTAGGGGGATGGACCTGGGTCTGCCTGCCTGAAGTGCACTGCACCCATTAAAAACTTCTCCAGGGACTTGCATACTGCTGTCAGAGAGCTGGGTATGACATTTGAGGCTAGCATAGAGGCTGGCAAAAAAGTGCTTTATTTTTATTTTTTTCGTGTGGGAGGGGGTTGGTGACCACTGGGGGACTACGGGGAGGTCATCCCCCATTCCCTCCAGTGGTCATCTGGTCAGTTGGGCCACCTTGTTGAGGCTTGGTCGTGAAAATAAAAGTAAACCCGGCGAAATACTGCTCAACACCGGTTTTTTTTGTCCATTATCCGCGAAAGCCGGCCATCTGGTAGCCACGCCCATGTCCGCCCATGTCCCGCCTTCGCTTCGCCGGCGACACACCCCTTTGAACCTTCGCCGGCGAGGCGACGGGAAAGCGGCGGTGCTGTCAAAAAAGCAGCTTTCGATTTTACCGATTTCGCCGCTTTTCCGAGATCGCCGGCCATCTCCCGATTTATGTCAGACGATGGCCGGCGATCACTTTCGGAAATGAGCTGGTTAGTCTCACTCACACACACAAGGAGTGACTCGGGCTGCACATACTGCAGCAGGACATGTTTATCCACTCCTACCCTCGCTGAGATAATATTTAACCATCTCTCTGACCTCATGTGCAACTTTCTTTAAATTAATCACCTTACTTTCAAACTGCTCTTACTCACGTGCCTATCTATATGTTCCATCTTTCCCTACGCTGTCTATTAAAATGTTTTATTAAGTATTGTGTTGACATTGTAAGTAGTACACTATATCATTCTTTGTATTATCTGAATATTTTTACTGCTGTAGTTCTTTATTGCTCATGTTTGATTTATTCTTACTGTACACCGCCTTGAGTGAATTCTTTCAAAAAGGCGGTAAATAAATCCTAATAAATAAATAACATAATAAATAAATAAATAATATGAGTGGACACAGCTCATTAAGCATCAGTGGATTCTACATCTCAATCGGAGTGGAGGAGTGGCCTAGTGTGGTGGACTTTGGTCCTGGGGAACTGGGTTCAATTCCCACTTCAGGCACAGGCAGCTCCTTGTGACTCTGGGCAAGTCACTTAACCCTCCATTGCCCCATGTAAGCCGCATTGAGCCTGACATGAGTGGGAAAGCGCGTGGTACAAATGTAACAAAAATAAAATAGATACTATTGGAGATTCTACATGGAATGTTGCTACTATTGGAGATTCTACATGGAATGTTGCTATTCCACTAGCAACATTCCATGTAGAATCTCAAATAGTAGCAACAGTGGAGGAGTGGCCTAGTGGTTAGGGTGGTGGACTTTGGTCCTGAGGAACTGAGTTGGATTCCCACTTCAGGCACAGGCAGCTCCTTGTGACTCTGGGCAAGTCACTTATCCCTCCATTGCCCCAGGTACAAATAAGTACCTGTATATAACGGTAATATGTAAGCTGCATTGAACCTGCTAAGAGTGGGGAAAAGCGCGGGGTACAAATGTAACAAAAAATAAATTGTCAGATCCCAAGAAAAGAAGGAGGGAACATTTTCAAAACTGCACAGCATCAGGAGGAGATCTAGGATGGAGGCTGCTGCTGCTGTTTTGTGCTCTTTACCTATTCAATCTTCCCCATGATGAAAACAATGAGGAGAAGGCCTACACCTACCCACCTTTCCCTGGAATTTCCTCTCTGTCTATCTGGTGAACTATGTACCTAGATAATCCTTCCTCTGCTACACAATGCTGGTTTCCATGCTCTGTACAAGAATCTTGGTCTTTTGACAAATACATTCCCCCCAGTATTCAGCTTGTGATGGTCAGGAATAAATGCCAACTTAAATTCCTGAATATTCAGTGTTGATATCCAGATACTGGGCGGTGCTGAATATCCACCATTCTGCTTATTTGGGTACCAGCAGTAATCAGACTGGTATCCAGCTAGGTAATCAGATAAAGTTAGGAGCAGTGGCGTAACCAAGGGTGGGCCTGGGTGGGCTCAGGCCCACCCAGTAGCAGCACACCTATGAAGTGTCTGGCAGGGATCCCGAAGCCCCACCGCTGAAAATTCCCAACAACTGTCCTTCCTGCATACCAGCCTTCCCTCTGATGTATTCCTGCCTATGTGGAAACCGGAAGTTGCATCAGAGGGAAGGCTGTGGAGCCAACATGAGCAGTGTGTATTATTTGCTGCTTGCAGCCAGTGAAAATCTGCTATTTAAAAAGTATGGGGGGAGGGGGATGTTTGAGAGACCATATGGCATGCAGGCGAGAGAGGGAGTGATCAAATCACTTGTGGGAGATGGCGGAGTTCTTCTGCTCACCCATCTTGGGCCCAGGCCCACACAAAATTGGGTGTCTGGCTACGCTCCTGGTTAGGAGAGATTGTTTTCTGTCTTAATTTTATTTGGGTAGTTATCGCTGAATATCGCCACTAACTGGGTAGCTCATGGGGCTGCTGCCGGACCACTCCAGCACTACCCGGATAGTGGCAAGGGGGTCTGACTGGATATTCAGTGGCATTCTCCGGATTATCTAAGACAGACCCGATAAACAGGACCTTTCCAAAAGGAACTATTCCTACCTGGATAAGCCTCACTGAATATCAATCCTCATAAAATGATCAATTATGATAGTTTTATAGATTACCTTCAGTTGCTTATCTAAAGTGGTTAATCGAAATTGAACAAAACCAAACTAAATTCAGTGTGTGGGAGCAGACAGAAAAGCAAATAGAACGTTAAGAGTTATTCTGAAAAAAAAGAAAACAACACAGAGATTATTATAACACCCTGCGTCATGAATTTTGTTGCAGCTCTGATCATTTCATAAAAGATATAGCAGAACTAGGCAAGCTGTAACGGGAGCAGTTCTGTAAATTGATTCCTCCTTTTTGGTACCCTGATTTTGTTATAGAAGATTAGCACAAACACTCGTTGCTGTGACAAGGAGAAGGTGTTCTGTGTATTATAAGTCAACGGCAGTTAAGTACATCAATCCCAGCATCCTGTTTCTAACAGTGGCCAATCCAGGTCACAAGTACCTGGCAAGATCCCCCAAAAAGTACAAAACATTTTACGCTACTTATCCCAGAAATAAGCAGTGGATTTTCCACAAGTCATTTTAGTAATGGTCTATGGACTTTCCCTTTAGGAAGCCGTCCGAACCTTTTTAAAACCCTGCTAAGCTAATCGCTTTCACCTCATTCTTTGGTAACGAAGTCCAGATTTTAATTACACGTTGAGTGAAGAAACATTTTCTCTAATTTGTTTTAAATTTACTACTTTGTAGCTTCATTGCATGCTCCCTAAGCCTAATATTTCTGCAAAGAGTAAACAGACGCTTCACGTCTACCCGTTCCAGTAGACACACCTAACTGTGTGGACCAACATGCATAACTTATTTTATAAGTTGTGCACATTGATAATTGGGACACCCCTACCCCATCCATGCTCTTCTCAGATGTACCCCCCCCCCCCCCCCCCCCCCCGTCGCAGTTTCTCACTACGGGTTCCTTTTACTAAGCTGCGGTAAAAAGGGCCCTACGCTAGCATCAGAGGCTGTTTTTGTCATGCGCTCCAGCCCTTTTTACCACAGCGGGTTAAAAAAATGCTAAAAATAGCCATGGCCATGCGGTAAGATTACTCTTACCGCATGGCCATGTGAGGGGGAACACTTACCACCACCCACTCAGGTGGCGGTAAGGGCTCCCACGCTAGCCCGGCAGTAACTGGGTAGCGCATGGCGCTGCAGAATTACCACCGGGTTAGCGCTGTACTAAAAAAATACAGAACAATTTTCCCTAGTGCGGGAAATGGCGCACGCTGGGCTTTACCACCGCTTTGTAAAAGGATCCCTATCGGGAGCATTTTCGAAAGAGAAGGACACCCATCATCCGACACAAATCGGGAGATGGGCGTCCTTCTCTCAGGGTCGCCCAAATCGGCATAATCAAAAGCTGATTTTGGGCGTCCTCAACTGCTTTCCGTCACGGGGACAACCAAAGTTCCCGGGGGCGTGCCGGCAGTGTACCAAAGGCGGGACGGGGCGTGCTTAACAGATGGGCGTCCTCAGCCGATAATGGAAAAAAGAAGGGCGTTCCTGATGAGCATTTGGCCAACTTTACTTGGTCCCCTTTTTTCACGACCAAGCCTCGAAAAGGTGCCTGAACTGACCAGATGACCACCGGAGGGAATCGGGGATGACATCCCCTTACTCCCCCAGTGGCCACCAACCCCCTCCCACCCCCCCAAAAAATGTTTAAACATTTTTTGCCAGCCTCTATGCCAGCCTCAAATGTCATACCCAGGTCCCTGGAGCAGTTTTTAGTGGGTGCAGTGCACTTCAGACAGGCGGACCCTGGCCCATCCCCCCTACCTGTTACACTTGTGGTGGTAAATGTGAGCACTCCAAACCCCACCCGAAACCCATTGTACCCACATGTAGGTGCCCCCCTTCACCCCTAAGGGCTATGGTAGTGTGGTACAGTTGTGGGGAATGGGTTTTGGGTTTCTTTGGTGGGGCTCAGCACACAAGGGAAGGGAGCAATGGACTTGGGAGCAATTTAGGAAGTCCACTGCAGTGCCCCCTAGGGTGCCCGGTTGGTGTCCTGGCATGTCAGGGGGACCAGTGCAGTATAAATGCTGGCTCCTCCCACGACCAAATGCCTTGGATTTGGTCATTTTTGAAATGGGCGTCTTCGGTTTCCATTATCGGCGAAAACCGAGGTCGCTCATCTCTAAGGTCGAGTTAAATGTTGAGATTTGGGCATCCCTGACCGTATTATTGAAACGAAAGATGGACGCCCATCTTGTTTCGATACTACGGGTTTTCCCGCCCCTTCGTGGCGCCGTGCTTAGAGATGGGCGCCCTTACAGATGGTCGTCCCCATTCGATTATGCCCCTCCACGCCACTTAAGTGTGAGCTTACAGAATAGTGCTTTGGGCTGAAATGCGTGTAAGCAGTGGCGTACCGAGGGCGGGGTGGTCCACCTTGGGTGCACCCTTGCCCATCTCTACCTACCTATCCCTTTTATTATTCTGCTTTAATTAACTTATTTTCTCTTTATCAATTCTCTGTAATCCATATTATTATGTAAGCCGCATTAAACCTGCCTTGAGTGGGAAAGCGCGGGGTACAAATGTAATAATAAAGAAATAGAAAGGGTCAACAAAATGATAAAGAGGAAGGAAAAAGTATTTTATGAAGAAAGGCAGGGTAGTGCTTTTCAGCTTGGAGAAGAGATGGCTGAGAGGGAAAATGACAGAGATTGATAAATTCATGAGTGATGTGGAATAAATAAAGAGATAATGGTTGTTTGCCCTTTCAGACAGTACAGAGACTAGCAAATACTCCATGGAAAGAAACAATTTCAGATATAAATCAAATTCTAACTAAAACATCTTTTTCATGCTTGATGCTCGCATATGTAGTCAAGGCTAATGGTATAACAGAATTTTAAAAAATAGTAACATAGTAACATAGTAGATGTCGGCAGAAAAAGACCTGCACGATCCATCCAGTCTGCCCAACAAGACAAACTCATATGTGCTACTTTTTGTGTGTATCTTACCTTGATTTGTAACTGTCATTTTCAGGGCACAGACCGTACAAGTCTGCCCAGCACTATCCCCAGCTCCCAACCACCAGCCCCGCCTCCCACCACCGGCTCTGGCACAGACTGTATAAGTCTGCCCAGCACTATCCCTGCCTCCCACCACCGGCTGTGGCACAGACCGTATAAGTCTGCCCAGCACTATCCCCGCCTCCCAGCCACCAGCCCCGCCTCCCACCTCCAGCTCTGCCACCCAATCTCGGCTAAGCTCCTGAGGATCCATTGCTTCTGAACAGGATTCCTTTATGTCTATCCCACGCATGTTTGAATTCCGTTACCGTTTTCCTCTCCACCACCTCCCGCGGGAGGGCATTCCAAGCATCCACCACCCTCTCCGTGAAAAAATACTTCCTGACATTTTTCTTAAGTCTGCCCCCCTTCAATCTCATTTCATGCCCTCTAGTTCTGCCGCCTTCCCATCTCCGGAAAAGGTTCGTTTGCGGATTAATACCTTTCAAATATTTGAACGTCTGTATCATATCACCCCTGTTTCTCCTTTTTCTGATGGACTGGTCCGTTAGCTATAGGCAGGTAGACTTGGGTGTCTTCATTTCAGACTTCTGAGTGTAAATAATAGGGAATGACTTTCCCTTGTAGGATTTGCTGTTTTTTTTTATTTTATGCAAGCAACCACTACTAGGCACAGTAGGAGACAGGATGCTTAGCTCAATGGACCATTGGTCTGTCTTGGTATGACACCTTTCATGTTCTTATCATCGCTACCATAGCACCTTGTTAATGCATTGGTTGTCTTGGTGTTAAAGTAGATGCTCACTCACAAAACATGCCCCAGATAAGTGAGAACAGATTGTGACAAATGCCATAGCAAATCAGAGAGATGGGTGATTCTCTCTGGCATGTTGCTTTAGAAAAACTTGAACCTCAAAGCTGAAAAATGCAAAAAAAAAAAAAAAGACTAGAAACTCCTTTCAAGTTATTTGTGAGAAACACTTCAGTTATAGCAACTAGATTTTTCATTTTACACTCATAGAAACAATTTACAAATGTTCGTAGGCTTTTTCTACTCATTGTGTGTGTGAAAAGTCCGGAAAATTGTTCATAATCTGTTTCTCAACTTCCCCTGGATACCATAAAGGAAGGAGTGGGGGTGAGTAACCTAGCTTCTGTGTCAATATGCAAACATTGTTAGAATTAGTTCGCAATCTTAAGGATGGATGGAGTGGGATGATGGGGGGGGGGGGGGGGGGGAGAAGATGATCCTTGCTTCTGTTGCTACTGTACTGTACTGTTGTTTATAATGTCTTTGGATGCGACCGCACCTCCAATATTGTGTTCAATTCTGGTCGTCGCACGAATTAGAAAACGTGCAGAGAAGGGCGATGAAAATGATAAAGGGGGTGGGACGACTTCCCTATGAGGAAAGGCTAAAGCGACTAGGCCTCTTTAGCTTGGAGAAAAGGTGGCTGAGGGGAGCTATGATAGAGGTCTATAAAATAATGAGTGGAGTTGAAAGGGTAGATGTGAAGTGTCTGTTCACGCTTTCCAAAAATACTAGGACTAGGGGGCATGCGATGAAGCTACAATGTAGTAAATTTAAAAGGAATCGGAGAAACTTTTTCTTCACTCAACGTGTAATTAAACTCTGGAATTCGTTGCCAGAGAATGTGGTAAAGGCGGTTAGCTTAGCGGAGGTTAAAAAAGGTTTGGACGGCTTCCTAAAGGAAAAGTCCATAGACCATTAATAAGTGGACTTGGGGAAAATCCACTATTTCTGGGATAAGCAGTATAAAATGTTTTGTACATTTTTGGGATCTTGACGGATATTTGTGACCTGGATTGGCCACTGTTGGAAATAGGATGCTGGGCTCGATGGACCTTTTGGTCTTTCCCACTATGGCAATACTTATGTATCATAGCCTTCTGCCTGCACCCATCCAGGTCTCCTTATCATCAACTAGTTAGACAATGACAGGACCCAGCAATGCAGTGAGCTAGCACTTGTTCTAGGCAACCTGCTGATGTTTTCAGGAAGGTCAAGGAGACAGAGGTCATTGCCCCTGAGGGAATGTAATGAATAAATCCCAGCAGCAGAATTTGTATCTGTTTCTCTGTTGCAGAGTAAATGAAGTGTGTGTAACGTGAATGTTGCCAATGCTTGAGGGATGTGCAGAGAGCAAAACATTTCAGTCCATTTTCATGGAGGAGTAGCCTAGTGGCTAGTGCAGCGGACTTTGATCCTGGGGAACTGGGTTTGATTCCCACTGCAGTTCCTTGTGGCTGTGGGCAAGTCACTTAACCCTCCATTGCCCCTGGTACAAAATAAGTACCTGAATATATGTAAACCGCTTTGAATGTAGTTGCAAAAACCTCAGAAAGGCGGTATATCAAGTCTCATTTCCCTTTCCCTATTTGAGATTCTACATGGAATGTTGCTATTCCACTAGCAACATTCCATGTAGAAGCCTGCCCTTGCAGATCACCAACGCAGCCGTGCAGGTTTCTGTTTCTTTGAGTCTGACGTCCTGCAGGATGTCAGACTCACAGAAACAGAAGCCTGCGCGGCCGCATTGCTGATCTGCAAGGGCAGGCTTCTACATGGAATTTGCTAGTGGAGGAGTAGCCTAGTGGTTAGTGCAGCGGACTCTGATTCTGGGGAACTAGCTTCGATTCCCACTGCAGCTCCTTGTGACTGTGGGCAAGTCACTTAACCCTCCATTGCCCCAGGTACAAAATAGAAACATGAAAACATAGAAAATGACAGCAGATACCAAATGGCCCATCAATTCTACCATCGACTATCTCAAAGAGAGGCATGACCAGCAGGAAAAAGGAGGTGATAGTGCCCTTGTATAAGTCTCTGGTGAGGCCTCATTTGGAGTACTGCGTGCAGTTCTGGAGACCGCACCTACGGAAAGAAAGAAACAGGATGGAGTCGGTCCAGAGGGCGGCTACGAAATTAGTAAACGGTCTTGAATGCAAAAAATTATAGGGACAGGCTTATGAACCTCAACATGTATACGCTGGAAGACAGGAGGGAGAGAGGAGACATGATAGAAATGTTTAAATATCTCAAGGGCATTTATGTGCAGGAAGAAAGCCTTTTTCAAATGAAGGAGAGCTCTGGAATGATGGGGCATATGACAAAGATAAGAGGGAATAGGCTTAGGAGTAACCTAAGGAAGTATTATTTCACAGAAAGGGTGGTGGAGGCATGGAATGGCCTCCCGGTGGAGGTAGTAGAGTCGAGGACTGTTCCAGAATTTAAAAAGGCATAGGATAAGCATGTGGGATCGCTTAGGAACAGGAAGAATTGGGGGTTACAGCGGATGGGCAGACTGGATGGGTCATTTGGCCTTTATCTGCCGTCATGTTTCTATGTTTCTATCTCTTTCTCTAAGAAATTCCACATGCTTCTCCTTTGTACTGAATTCAGATGCAGTCTTTGTCTCCACCACGTCCACTGGGAATCCATTCCACGTATCCACCACCATTCAAAGCATGAGCTTGCAGAGTCCCCATACTGACCCACAAACTATAATGCTTATCATACCCAGAGCTAGACTCTGCATTTCCCCCCACTGCTTCTGGAGAGGTAAAATGTTGGGTGGAAGGGAGGGGTGGTGGCGAGAAAAGTAAATATGAAGAGGGCTCCATGGTAGGCAGCCTACAAATATATATTTGCCTAGGGCCCAATATATTGTTAATGTAGCCCTGAACGGAATCACCGTTGACCCACCCCTGTGCCTCATAAGAAGCTAGTTAAAATGGCATACAGTCCCTCAGGAACATGTCCCAGGAACGGAGAAGAAAGCGTCTTTCTCATCACAACACATTTTCAGATAACATAGTTTTAAGATCTACTTCAGTCCAGTGGTATATCCCCCTCCCTCTCTGCTCCTTTATCCTTGGAGAGCACCAACCTCCTGGCTTCGGTGCTTAGGGGTCCCTCCCTACTTGGTAAATCCAGTTCTCATACATCACTCACATAAGAACAACACTGAAATCATGATCATACCATCAGGAAAATATATTAAGGCTAAATTATCCTCATCGGGGGAAGCCTATCATTTTTCATTGGTAGTAAGGTGATGCCTCCTGAGACTCAATGCAGAAGCCAAGTAAAATTCCATGAAAAAATAATACTAAACACACAGCTTGATCTAATGGAAGGTGGGTCAGTTCAGGGCTTTTGCAGTGACTGTGCGCTTCCATGAGTAATGAGGCAACTCTACAATAATACAACCTCACTAAGATGCGTAGTCCATAGTGTAGTCAGAAAATCAGGCCTAATGTATTCTAGCTGAGCTCTAGGGAGTGAAAAGCAGCCCCATAACCTTTGTATCCTTCCTCCTGTGACCCACTAAGCATTACTTGCAAACAGCCTGACTTATTTATCATGCAACGCTTGGTAAATGAGATCGTTAATGAGTTTTTGCATTAATTACTTTTCCATCTGTGCTCCGTTTGGAAAGTGGGAAATGCCCAGGAAGATAATTAAGAGTAACGGATGCCTCTTACACTTTCGTTTTTGCTTATATGTTTTGCCCGTTCTTCTTCCAAATGTCAACATGGCACTATCAGTTGCAGAAGCAAGAAGTAGGAAAGGTAGGCTCTTCTAAAAACCGGAGGAGACGTCTATAAAGAAACTATGCTTTATTGCAAGCGAAGTGACAATGACTCAACACAGTTGTGTTTCGGTGCTAGCTCACGCCTTCTTCAGGAGTCTTACGATGTATAGCTGATTGTGTAAAGTCGATAGTTTGTTACAAAAAAACCTTTCATATAAGGTATAAACTTCCACTGTCGGAATAGAGAAGAGCACCGTAGAGTAGCAATAGCTTCAATCAGTTGCAACATGAAGTCACGTTGTCTCCTCAAAATGCGTAGTTTCAATGACTTTATCAAACACAGGAGCAGTATAGAGAGTGATGTCACCACACACATTACATCAGAGATTTAAATACAACGCAGCAACATCTAAGTCGGTTTGTTATTCTTTGGACTACAGACTAGTTGACGCAAGTCTAGAGAAGATTCTAAGTGGTGAATGGGCTTCTACATGAATCTCTTTATTTTGGATTGTTTGTTTAAAAGACACAACCGATGTAAAATAATTCATTTTGGGGCCCCTTTTACTAAGTCGTGTAGGCGCCTACGCGAGCCCAACGTGCGCCAAATTGGAGTCACCACCCGGTTATCATGTGGCCCTTGCAGTCATTTCAATGTTGGTGCGCGTCCGCTACGCACGTCTGAAAAAATATATTTTATTATCTGGCGCCTGTAGCGGACGCGCGCCAAATGTCAGCTGATGCACGTAGGTCATTACCACCCCAATTCTTAACCACTAGGTCTATGGCTGGTGGTAAGGTCTGAGACCCAAAATGGACGCGGAGCAATTTTGATTTTGCCGCACGTCCATTTTCAGCAAAAAATTTTAAAAAGAGGCATTTTTTTGTAGCTGCGCTCAAAAAAATGGATTGACGTGTGCCCAAAACCCACGCCTACACTACCCCAAGCCATTTTTCAGCTCACCTTTGTAAAAGGACCCCTTTATTTTCACGCCAAAGGTCGTTTCAGGTTTTGATATAAGGAGCTAGTACGAGTTGCGCTATTTTTATAGTGCACGCTGAGACTGTTTCACAGCATAATTTGTAGCTTTATCATGCCCATGAGCACTACGGCTTTCAACGATCAGATACCACTATGGACCCCCTTTTACTAAGCCGCGTAAGTGTCTACGCGCGCCCAACTTGAGCCAAAATGGACTTACCGCCTGACCACCGCGTGGCTCTTGCGGTAATTTAATTTGTGGCATGTGTCCACTACTTGCGTCTGAAAAATATTTTTTTTATTTTCTGGCGCATGTAGCGGACGCGCATAGCAGCTCATTACCGCCCAAATTCTGGGCTGGTGGTAAGGTCTCCGATCCCAAATGGACGCGCGTCCGTTTTCGGGGAAAAAAAGAAGCTTTTTTTTTTTACAGGCGCGCTGAAAAATAATTCTGCGTGTGCCCAAAACCCGCACCTACACTACCATAGGCCACTTTTTACCACGGCTTAGTAAAAGGACCCCTATGTTTCCTTTGAGCGCCACAGCTCTCAACGAGCTGACACCGCGACGTGAACTGTTTTTCCTTTTGGTGACTGCTGAGGGTGTGAGGCGCTACCACAGTGCTTCCTGCCTTTTTTGTGTACCACAATAGCAAGTAAGTTTTCACACTCGACAGCTTCCATTGTTTATAGTTACTTATACTATACTTTTTATCACTGCCTATACCATATATAGATTTATCTGAGCGATTTTAGCACATACATTTTTGTTTCGTTTGTAAACCAGTAAGGCAAGAGACGCCACATCAGCACTTTTAGATAGATTTCCACTTTATTAGACCCTTTTTTATGGATCTTGGAGATGGCTTTGTTTGCGGTTCCGTTCCGCATTAGTAAGGGTACAAAAGGTTTTTGATGAGTTTTGGAGGGCTCCCCTTACAATATAAGGGGGTAACGGCAGGGGCGTAGCCAGACATCGGAGGGATGGGGGTCCAGAGCCAGAGGTGAGGGGGCACATTTTAGCCCCCCCCCCCGGCACTGCCGACCCCCCCCACCATTGCCGACACCCACCCCTCCCGCCATTGCCGACCCCACCACCGCCGCCACCACCAACTTTGCCCCCCCCCCCGCCGCCGACCCTCTCGACCCCCCCCCCCCCCGGCGAAAACCTGCCGTCGCCTAGCTTTGCTGATGGAGGACCCCAACCCCCGCCAGCCGAGGTCCTCTTCTTCTCGCAAAAGGCTTCCTTCTGTTTCTGACGTCCTGCAAGAAGAAGAGGACCTCGGCTGGCGGGGGTTGTTGTCCCCCGCCAGCAAAGGCAGGTGACGGCATGTTGGCGGTGGGAGGGGGGGTCGAGAGGGTTGGCGGCAAGAGGGTCCAGGGCCAAATCTACCTGGCCCCACGTAGCTACGACACTGGGTAACGGTGAGATATGTACTTAGGATCTTTTATGTGAAGTCCACTGCAAGACCCCCTAAGTGGCTTCACTGTTCTGCTAAGATGTCTGTGTGGCCAGTCTGCTAAGAATGCTGGCATCTCAGATGTCCCAATGGCTTGTTTTTGTGCGTTTTTCCCTTGGACTTTTTTTTTTTAATGGTCACAAAAGAAAAATGCACTGAGCACAAAGCGTCTAGGAAATTGCCATTTTTGAAACAAAAAGAGAGATGTTTTTCTGGTTCGAAAAGCGCTATGTTCATCCAAAATCGGATTTAGATGTCATATTGAAAATGCCCCTCTTAGTCTTGTAGCTAGTCTAATTTGCAGTTACAGGTTACATTAAAGAAACTGCAGTATTGTGATATTTATTGGGAATATTTGATTTTAAAGAAGAGAAGTTAGATTCTAGCTGAACTTGATTTCTTTCAAATTGTCTCAGCTTTTGCCCCTCCTAGAGAACATTTTTAATAGTTGTACTTGGCTGAATTACTGTGATAGTTCCACCCTGGGGCAGATCTCATTCAGAGAAGTTAAGCCTGACTACAATTCCCAAGAGCCCTGGGGTATGTCACATGACCCTTTCAGAGAGGTTAGGCCTGACTGCAATTCCCAAGCTTCGGGGGGGGGGGGGGGGTGGACCCCATGACTTTTTCAGGCAGGACAGTCTTAAGGATTATCAGCTGCAGAGGAGAGGAGAAGAGGAACCGATGGAGTAGTTGCCTGTAGAAGGGATTTCATGAGTTCAAGGGGAGGCTGTAAGACCTGAACCAGAACCTATGGACACTTCTGCCCTGTTAAAAGATAAGATTTGCCTTTTTTTGCAGATGATACTAAGATTTGTAATAGAGTGGACACCCTGTAGAGAGTGGTAAACTTGAGAAACAATCTGCAAAAGTTAGAAGAAAGGTTTAATATTTGGTAGTTAACATTTAATGCAAAGAAGTGCAGAGTGAATCATTTGGGGTGTAGAAATCCTAGGGAGCCATTTGTCTTAGGAGGTGAGAGGCTGATATACACAGACAAGGGTGATAGTGTCCGAGTATCTGAATACATCTAACCAGAGTGCCAAGGTGGTGGCCGTAGCCAGAAGGACACTAGGCTACAAAGAGAAAGGCGTAACCAGCAGAAGATAGGATTGTTGGTACTCCTGTACAAGTTATTGGTGAGCTCCCACCTGGAGTATTTGTGTTCAATTTTGGAGGCTGTATCTTGATAAGGATGTTGAAAGATGGAGCTGTCCAGAGGAAGACAACAACAAAGATAAAGGTTTTGCGCCAAAAGATGTATGGGAAGAGACTGGAAGACCAGATTATGTAGACCCTAGAGGGAAAAAGGGACAGAAGAGATATGATACAGACATTTAGATACAAGAAAAATATTACCGTAGAAACAAATCTTTTCTAAGAAGGGAAAATGGTAAAACTAGAGGACATGAATTGAGGTTGTGGGGTGGTAGATTTAGGAGTAATGTCAAGAAATTCTTATTCATGGAGAGGGTGGTCGATGCCTGGAATGCCCTCCCAAGGGAGATGGTAGAGACAAAAACAGTGATGGAATTCATAAAGGTTTGGAATGAACACAGGAGATCTCTAATTAGAAAATGGATGTATGTGTGTGGATGTGTTGAGTGAGGCTTAGATGGTGCTTAGATGGCAACTCAGGCTGTGAATTGCTAAGGCCAGTCCTGGGCAGACGTGTATGGTCTTTGTCCCGTATATAGCAATCCAGTTTAGGATAGGCTGGAAAGGACTTGAACAGCAATTTCAGTATCCAGAACATGAAGACAGTGCCGGGCAGATTTTTGCAGTCTATGTCTCACAAGTGACAAGATAGATTCAGATCGGCTGGACTGGAGTAGACTTCAACGGTAACTCCAGTGGTTAGAACATAAGAGCAGTGTCAGATGGACTTGTACAGTCTATGTCCCATAACCACCCCCCCCCCCCCCCCAAAAAAAAAAAAAGCTATGATCAAATATTTTATATCACATTCGTTGATGTGAATTCATAATGTCCTGAATTGATAATGAGTGTGACTGTTGGGCAGACTGGATGGACCATTCAGGTCTCTTTACCTGTCGTCATTTTGTAAGATTGCATTGGCTCCCCATAAAAGGGAGGATTCTATTTAAGTCTGATTGTTTGTTATTTAAAATCTTAGATGAGGCTTGTCCTAAGTATATGCCGGATAACATTCAGCTCACTGCTTTATCCAGGAATAGAAGAATTGTAAATAATTATCCTTTTCATTTTCCTTCTGTTCATGAAATGTTGTTAGCATACCAAGCCGATAAATTCTGGCAAGGATTCTCAGTATGTTTCATTCAGTCGAACACATCCTTTATTCAGGAGGAATCTTATAACTTGTCTCTTTCAGAAATTTATTATTGGTTAGATTCAGGGGTGTGCTGGTAAAATTTTAACAACGGGCTCTCTCTCCGGGCATAACCGGCCCTGAAATTTGGGGGGGGGGGGGGGGGGGATACATGCCTCTCTTTCCCCTTCCTTGTGCAGGCACGCTAGGCATACCTTTGCCGAGCCCCACCAGCCAATAAAAGGACTGCCACCATTCTCTGCTGCTTGTTTCTGGCTCTGAGCAGCATGAAAAGTCCCAGCCTGATGCTTAGAGTCAGAAACAAGGAGCAGGGAGCAGCAGCAGTCTCTTTACTTGGCTGGTGGGGCCAGCATCACTGCCAGCAAAGTAAAAGAGAATTCAGGAGGGGGCCCAAGCCCACATTTTGGGAGTCAGTTGTTAGAATAGCCATGGGGAGGCCTACTTTAACAACCGGCTCCCAAAATTCTTAAAAACTTAACAAACGGCTCTCGCGAGCCCGTGAGAGCCTGCTCCAGCACACCACTGGTTAGATTCTTTAGGGACGTCTTTTTTTTTTTTTTTAACTTGTCTATTTCTGTAGTTCCTGGGCGGTTGTCCTTTTTTCTTGATTGATTTGTGAAATGCTTAGAATTTGTCGGTTATAGCAGTATATAATACCAATATTATGTTATGTTACTATGTTGCTGTGAACCACCTCATCTATAATCTGATGTCCTGCCTGCAGCTATCAATCGTTCATCCTTAGGCTTCAGTTCGCTTCTTCGTAAGCATTCATGCATCCAGTTTTGATCAAGAAGTGGTTTCTGGAGTGACAATTTGTATTTCCGATTAGCAATGCATTTGCTGCTTGATTTGCCTCATTGTCTGATTTAATTCTTTTACAAATTCGGCAGCTTCCATCACTATTTGTAGTGATAGATTGTCTTTCATTGCTTCTACTTGTTGAAATGCTTGTCCAAGTTTAATGACGGAAATGGATTCTGGATGCTTATTTTCATATTACAACACCGTTTGCAGATTTAAGGACCAGATTCAGTAAATGACACGCCGTTAAGAACCGTACTAATCTACAGGCCCTTTTACTAAGCTGTGTAAGCGTCTACGCGTGCCCAACATGTGCCAAAATGGAGTTAACGCCCGGCTACCGTGTGGCTCTTGCGGTAATTTCATTTTTGGTGCGCGGCCGATATGCGTGCCCAAAAAATAATTTTCATTTTCAGACACACGTATTGTATGCGTGCCAAGTGGCATTTGATGTGCATAGGTCATTATTTAATTATTTTATTTTATTTATTTATTACATTTGTACCCCGCGCTTTCCCACACATAGCAGGTTCAATGCGGTTTACATTGTAACTAGAACAACAAAGTCTTGTAAGGAAAAATATTACAAGCTGAATAAACATAATAGTGGTAAGGTATTAAATAAATGAATTGGATATGGGAAGATAAACACAGATAGGATAAGCAAAAGGACTAGGGATAGAGAGGGATATGGTATAGGAGAGATGGAGAAGAAAAGACTAGGGATGAGTGAGGAGATAGGGAGACGAGGTCCAAGGTATAATCTGATTCAAGGTCATTAACAGTGTCAGAGCAAGGTTGTATGGGTGGGCTGATACCACGTCAGACTTTACTGCTAGGTCAATGGCTGGCAGCACGGACTCAGACACAAAATGGACGCACGGCAATTTTCATTTTGCCGCACGTTCGTTTTCGGCAAAAATTTTAAAAAGGCATTTTTTTGCAGGTGCGCTGAAAAATGATTCTGTGCGTGCTCAAAACACACGTCTACACTACCCCCCCCCCCCGGTGCCACTGACCCCCCGCCACTTTTGACCCCCCCCCCCCGGTGCCGCTGCCCCTCCCCTGTCCCTTTCAACCCTCCCTCCCACCACCGCTAACCCTCTCCCACCACCGCCAGGTACTTTTGCTGGCGGGAGTCCCCAACTCCAGCCAGCCGAAGACCCCTTCAGCACTGGTCTCCGAGTCCAGCGCGTTCGCTGATCTGGATTCTGTTTCTGTGAGTCCTGACGTTCCTACATGCAGGACGTCAGGACTCACAGAAACAGAATCCAGATAAGCAACGTGCCGGAGACCAGCACTGAAGTGGACTTCAGCTGGCAGGGGTTGGGAACCCCCGGCAGCAAAGGTACCTGACGGCGGCGGTGGGGGGAGGGTTGGCGGTGGAAAGGGGGGTCGAATGTGGCGAGGGAGGGTTGGCGGCGGGGCGGGGAGTGAAACCAGGGGGGGCAGGGCTAAATCTGCAGGGGCCAATGCCCCGTGGCCCCACCTAGCTACCCCCCTGGCATGATTAGTCATGCAAATGCTGGAATTCTATAGCATCCTGCCTAATTTCTGGGAATGCTCCTGAGCCATTCATGACTTCCCATGACCACACCCCTTTTGATTTGCACGCTCTGAAATTTAGGCACACACGCAAGTTATAGAACATGGCGTAGGAAGATCTGCACAGAACTCCTAATTATTGCAAATTAAGAGCTCGTTAACTCTAATAATTGAAAGCACCTAATTGACTAATTAGTTGGCATGCGGATCTGGAATCCGTACCCAAATTAGGGCAACCAATACAGAATTTGGTTGTTAGATCTGATAATGCTGTTGAATAAGCTTGAGTAGCTGGATAGATATAAGCTATTTGAATGAAACCCATTCCTCCTTCAACTTGGAGAATGTACAGTCTTGACACACACCGGTTCCTATAAATGACCTCTTGGGCATGGAGAAGTTTTCTTGTTCCCATATCCAATTTTCCAAGAACTTCCAGAGACCATTCTACAATTCAAAAGATGTATGAAGGACTGGAAATTGCCACCGATTCACGGCTTGTATATAATTCTGTGATTTCAATGCATTCTTCAATATCAATTTTAGTCTCCTGTATTATTCTCTACCGATTCTTTCTTTCAGTGAGTTATGTTTGATTCTCATTCCTTCCTCCACTCCTAGATATTCATGTATTCCTTCCTGTTCAAGCTCCTTTATCTCACAGCAGTCAACCAGAGGGATGTTTTCAGTTTCGTTCAATTTGCTTCTAGAGAAGGTTCCTTAACACATGATATAGGGGTCCTTTTGCTAAGCTGTGTATGCGTCAACGCGCGCCCCATGCGCGCCAAAATAGAGCTACCATGGGGCTCTTGCTGTAATTTCATTTTTGCTGCATGTCCAATATGCGCTTCCGAAAAATAATTTTTAATTTTGGACGCGCGCACTGGACATATGGCCAAGTGGCATTTGGCGCGCGTAGGTCATTACCGCCCAGTTACCATGTGAGATTTTACTGCTAGGTCAATGGCTGGCGGTAAAGTCTCAGACCCAAAATGGACATGCAGCAATTTTGATTTAGCCGCACGTCCATTTTCGGCAAAAATGTAAAAAACGCCTTTTTTACAGGCGCGCTGGAAAATGGCCCCCAACCCGCGCCTATACTACCACAACCCATTGTTCAGCGCACCTTAATAAAAGGACCCCTGAGTTTGCGTCCAACTAGTTCAATAATTGTATTTCTAAGAACACTAAGTAAATGAGCTTGAATGGTCTGAAAACATGGGATTTTCTTCCCTCAGTGCCTACCATTTAATCAATAGCATTGTTTTCCTTCTGCCCTCCTCTCTTCCATTACATATAAAATGACAGTTCTGTTAATGATTTATGTGAGAAAAGAATAATTTTGTTACCTGGGGACTTCAAGAAGACTAAACAAATTGTCTGCCTGTCTCTCTCATTAAATTATAACTCAGTCCAATTCCAGGACGTACACTAAGGTCATGCAAATAAATATATGTAAATAACCAGTGAAATAGAATAATGTTGTTGGTACACTCTTAATACTCAGTGATAGGAAGGTAACATACAGGATTAAAATAACTGATGTCCAAAGGCATACCCAGTTATCCTTGTCATGGATAGTAACAACCAGATTAGCGGAACAACATCTAATCATGAACCCCCCACAGGTTCCTGAAAATTATAATCCCGTGTCAAATTGTCATGTATGTAAAGAGATATACCATCTCAAATCTCAAAATAATGTATTGTAATGCTTGCAACTGTGCTCAAACTCAGAGTCATTTATCTTAGATGTCACTGCTCAAATCCACAAAACTGCAACCCAGCAACATCCATTTCTGCCTAAAATATATTCCTTGTAGAAATGCGTCATAAAATTAACCCTCAAGTTTTCAAGCTTGAATCTCAATTTGCTAAAAACATGCACCTAAAGCTGAGGTACAAAACTTTGGGGCTCTTTTCACTTATGGGCTTATTTTCGAAAGAGAAGGACGCCCATCTTTCGACACAAATCGGAAGATGGACGTCCTTCTCACAGGGTCGTCCAAATCGGTATAATCAAAAGCCGATTTTGGACTTCCCTAACTGCTTTCTGTCGCAGGGACGGCCAAAGTTCAAGGGGGCGTGTCGGAGGCATAACGAAGGCGGGACTTGGGCGTGCCTAACACTAGGACGTCCTCGACCCATAATCGAAAGAAACAAGGACGTCCCTGACGACCACTAGGACAACTTTACCTGGTCGTGTTTTTCTTACAACCAAGGCACAAAAAGATGCCCGAACTGACCAGATGACCACCAGAGAGAATTGGGGATGACCTCCCCTTACTCCTCCAGTAGACACTAACCCCCTCCCACCCTCAAAAAACATCTTTAAAAATATTGATTGACAGCCTCAGATGTCATATTCAGGTCTATGACAGAAGTATGCAGGTCCCTCAAGCAGTTTTAGTGGATGCAGTGCACTTCAGGCAGGCGGACCCAGCATCCATCCCCCTACCTGTTACGTTTGTGAAGGAAACAGCGAGCTCTCCAAAACTCTACAGAAACCCACTGTACCCACATCTAGATGCCCCCTTCACCCGTAAGGGTATGTTAGTGGTGTACAGTTGGGGGTAGGGGGGTTTGGGGGGGGGTTGGGGGACTCAGCACACAAGGTAAGGGAGCTATGTACCTGGGAACAATTTATGAAGTCCACTGCAGTGTCCCCTAGGGTGCCCGGTTGGAGTCCTGACATGTCAGGGGGACCAGTGCACTATGAATGCTGGCTCCTCCCATGACCAAATGGTGGTTGTTTCTGAGATGGACATCCTTGGTTTCCATTATTGCCGAAAATCAGAATCGACCAAGTCTAGGGACGACCAAATCTAGGAACGACCAAATTAAAGGATTTTGATGTCCCTGACTGTATTATCGAAACAAAAGATGAACGTCCATCTTGTTTTGAAAATACGGGTTTCCCCACCCCTGGATCAGGACGTTCTGCGAGGACGTCCAAATCAAAACGAGGACGTCCCTTTCAATTATGCCCCTCTAAGGGTCCCTTTTACTAAAGTGTGGTAAAATCTGGACTTTACGCATAAGTACATAAGTATTGGGACAGATCGAAGGTCCATCAAGCCCAGCATCCTGTTTTCAACAATGGCCAATCCAGGTCACGAATACCTGGCAAGATCCCAAAACAGTATGATACATTTTATGCTGCTAAATAAGCAGAGGATTTTCCACAAGCCCATTGTAATAATGGCTTATGGACTTTTCTTTTAGGAAGCTATCCAAACCTTTTTTTAAACCTCGCTAAGCTAACTGCTTTTACTACATTCTCTGGCAATGAATTCCAGAGTTTAATTACACATTGAGTGAACAAAATTTTTTTCTCTGATTCATTTTAAATTTAGCTACTGTGTAGTTTCATTGCGTGCCCCCTAGTCCTAGTATTTTTGGAAAAAGTAAACAAGCAATTCATGTCTACCTACTCCATTCCACTCATGTTAACATAGAACTTTCCTGCTCGCTAAGAACAGATTTAACACAACACTTATTTTATTGCAGGTCATATGCTAATGTTATCATAAGGGGAAAGGGAAATGGGAGTTGATATACTGCCTTTCTGAGGTTTTTGCAACTATATTCAAAGTGGTTTACATATATTCAGGTACTTATTTTGTGCCTGGGGCAATGGAGGGTTAAGTGACTTGCCCAGATTCACAAAGAGCTGCAGTGGAAATCCAACCCAGATTCACAAAGAGCTGCAGTGGAAATCCAACTCAGTTCCCCAGGATCAAAGTCCACTGCACTAACCACTAGGCTACTCCTCCATTAGCAACATTCCATGTAGACTTCCAATGATCAAGTACCTTGCTAGTGGAATAGCAACATTCCATGTAGAATCTCAAATAGGGAAAGGGAAATGGAACTTGATATACTGCCTTTCTGAGGTTTTTGCAACTACATTCAAAGTGATTTACATATATTCAGGTACTTATTTTGTACCAGGGGCAATGGAGGGTTAAGTGACTTGCCCAGAGTCACAAGGTGCTGCAGCACGTACATAAACACTGGAGTGTGCTGTGCACTCCCATGCTATCTCTGCATTATCCAGTTACCATGTGCTAATCAGAATGGACTAAATTCAGTAAATGGTGCCCAAATTTGGACACAGAGAAAAATATGCTCTGAGCGCTATTCTATAAACAATGCTCTGAATATGCCAGTATCTGCACCCAACCTTTAGGTGTGAGGTTTTACACTAACTGAATCTTTAAGTGAACGCCTCTGACTAATTCATGCCCCTCCCATGTCTACGCATCTTATGGAATAGCACTTAGCAATATACATGTATAAATTGAAAATGTTGCCAATTAGCGCCATTAATTGTTAGCGCACTATTATTTATTTATTTGTTACATTTGTATCCCACATTTCTCCACCTATTTGCAGGCTCAATGTGGCTTACATAGTACCGGATAGGCATTTGCCAACTCCGGTGTGAACAAATACAATGTGATGTTGTGGTAAGATAAAGTTCATGTGGCACAGCCACATTAGGAATCGTAAAGCGGAAGAGTTGTGTTATGTTCTTTACGAGCTTTAGTTTTCTTGTGTAGCCGAGGTCAGGCATTTATGTTGGATCGGTAGGGTTTGCCTTTTTAAACAGGGTGGTTTTTAGTATTTTCCAGAAGTTTAGGTGGTCTTACGTCATTTTCAAGGCTTTTGGTAGTGCATACCACAGTTGTGTGCTTATGTAGGAAAAGCTGGATGCGTAGGTAGATTTGTATTTAAGTCCTTTACAGCTTGGGTAGTGTAGATCAGATATGTTCGTGTTAAATCGGATGTGTTTCTGGTTGGTAAGTCGATCAAGTCTGTCATGTATCCAGGGGCTTCGCCGTAGATAATTTTGTGAACCAGGGTGCAGATTTTGAAGGCAATGCGTTCTTTGATTGGGAGCCAGTGTAGTTTTTCGCAGAGGGGTTTTGCACTTTCAAATCGTGCTTTTCCAAATATAAGTCTAGCTGCCGTGTTTTGAGCGGTCTGAAGTTTCTTTAAGGTTTGTTCTTTGCATCCTGCATAGATTCCATTGCAGTAATCTAGGCGGCTTATTACCGTTGATTGTATCAGGTTGCGAAATTGCTCATTGCATAATTGAATTGTTCGTGCAAATTGAGCGCATGGCCAAATTTGCAGCTAACTGGATTATGCTGGAATACATACTCTCCACTCATGGCACATCCCCTCCCCAAAATATATTTTAAAAAATCACTAACGAGCTGGTCAGCATCGTATCTAGATGGCTGACCTCTAGTAGTAGTGACGTGAAACTACTGGTACAGTCGTGGCTGCCGTGTGAAGGCAGCAGCCGCTAGGGGTAGGAGGAAGTGGGGTTCACTCTTGCCCTGATGGCCCAGTCAACCATTTAAAAACACTGTCATTCAAATTAGTCAATCAACCTCCAAATTAGTCAATCAACCTCCAAGGCTCCTAAAACAGAAAAAAAAAAAGCAAGATCAAAACTCCTTTAAAGAAGACTTTCCATTCAATATGTCAATTCAACCTAAAAGAGTCCACTGCGTTTAATCAATAAATCCAATGCTGTTTCTTTTGCCGACGGATCTTACGTAAATCACTCCTGCAGAGATTACTCAGTACCTTGTCAATTACCATATGTAGAAGAGAGTCAAAAATGTGTGAAGCATATGTTGAAACGTCACCTGCATGATGTTTTGAATATACCCGATCAGAATATGCCACCATTTTCCTATGCATACTATATCCCAGGAAAGGACACAAACTCTGTAAATGAACAGCCTATAGACGTTTCTCTTTTGCGTGAAACTTCTGACTCTGAAATGGCAACTGCCGCCACCTTTATTTTATTTATTTTTGTTAAATTTGTACCCCGCGCTTTCCCACTCATGGCAGGCTCAATGCGGCTTACATATTGTATACAGGTACTTATTTGTACCTGGGGCAATGGAGGGTTAAGTGACTTGCCCAGAGTCACAAGGAGCTGCCTGTGCCTGAAGTGGGAATCAAACTCAGTTCCTCAGGACCAAAGTCCACCACCCCAACCACTAGGCCACTCCTCCACTGTTGCTACTATTGGAGATTCTACCTGGAATGTTGCTAGTGGAATATTCCATGTAGAATCTCCAATAGTAGCAACAGAATCTCAATAGTAGCAACATTCCAGGTAGAATCTCCAATAGTAGCAACATTCCATGTAGAATCTCCAATAGTATCTATTTTATTTTTGTTACATTTGTACCCCGCGCTTTCCCACTCATGGCAGGCTCAATGCGGCTTACATGGGGCAATGGAGGGTTAAGTGACTTGCCCAGAGTCACAAGGAGCTGCCTGTGCCTGAAGTGGGAATCAAACTCAGTTTCTCAGGACCAAAGTCCACCACCCCAACCACTAGGCCACTCCTCCACTGTTGCTACTATGGGAGATTCTACCTGGAATGTTGCTAGTGGAATATTCCATGTAGAATCTCCAATAGTAGCAACAGAATCTCAATAGTAGCAACATTCCAGGTAGAATCTCCAATAGTAGCAACATTCCATGTAGAATCTCCAATAGTATCTATTTTATTTTTGTTACATTTGTACCCCGCGCTTTCCCACTCATGGCAGGCTCAATGCGGCTTACATGGGGCAATGGAGGGTTAAGTGACTTGCCCAGAGTCACAAGGACCTGCCTGTGCCCTTGCAGATCACCAATGTGGCCGCGCAGGCTTCTGCTTCTGTGAGTCTGACGTCCTGCACGTATGTGCAGGACGTCAGACTCACAGAAACAGAAGCCTGCGCAGCCTTCTACATGGAATGTTGCTAGTGGAATAGCAACATTCCATGTAAAGAATCTCCACTAGTAGCAACATTCCATGTAGAATCTCCAATAGTAGCAACATTCCATGTAGAATCTCCAATAGTATCTATTTTATTTTTGTTACATTTGTACCCCAAGCTTTCCCACTCATGACAGGCTCAATGCGGCTTACATGGGGCAATGGAGGGTTAAGTGACTTGCCCAGAGTCACAAGGAGCTGCCTGTGCCTGAAGTGGGAATCAAACTCAGTTCCTCATTTCCCCAGGACCAAGGTCCACCACCCTAACCACTAGGCCACTCCTCCACCTTAGTGGCGACGGTTGCCTTATTGCCCGACAAAGATTGGATCTTCCGTTTGTTTTTTCGAAATAGGGACAAATCTTTTCTAGGGTTTAAAATATTACTTTTTCCTGATGTCTCTAAGGAGACTAGACGACGGAGGAAACAATTTTTGCTCCTCAAGCCTGAAATCCTACACTTGCGGGGGTACCTTTTTTTTAAAGATACCCGTGCAAGTGCATAGTAAGGCTTGAGGGGAAAAATATGTATTTACAGAGCCTGCTCATGTCTCAGCGCTAGTAAACTCAGTGAAAAAGGATAAGCGCTAAGATACGATATCAACACCACTTTCCAGAGATGCCATTATTTTGTCTTATGTTATGATTATTAATTTTTCTCCCTATATTTTCCGAATTCTTGGATTTCAATTTATGGACTTGAGTGTCAAATTTCCATTGCTAAGTTAATTTTTTTTTTCCTTTAATTTTTATTCAAATGTATTGATGCTTTTCCCACACAAGATGTTTCTTGTATAATAAAGTTGAAGTGAATAAATAAATAATAATTAAAAAAAACAATGTGTGAAGCATCCACATATCTATCTTTCGTCTTGTGATTCAATACCTGTGTTCAAGCATCCTCACTTTGAAGCTTCTAGGGGCGATTGTCTTCTATAACCCCACAAGTAACAAACTATCCACGGCACTCTTCACTATCTGAAATCTCCAATTATATTGTTTTGCTAATTGTATTAGCCTTTCTGTTCATGTAAAGCATTTCACAATCTGTTTCTTCATCCTGGTCAGACAGATGGCCGTGTACCCCCACAAGTAAAAACTATTCGCACAGCTATTAAAATACAATTGCTAATACCAACGAGAATAATTTGCATTATAAAGCATACTGCTTTCCATGTAACGCACAGAAATCAGTGAACATTTGTCTAATAAAATTATTGATGTTCCCATATACAAACTCTAAAATCTATTTTTTTTAAGATCACAAAGCATGAAAGATTCCATTGAGCGCTCTGGCTCTCCGTTCAGCTGTCTTCGTTTGTTTCAAGTTCCTCCTTGGAGAAAACAAAATGTAAAATGCTTTAAATGAACCCAATTAGAAATAGTACCAGTTCATCGCGGTCTTACCCGAATCTCCATTACCCAAATTGCAAAGGACTAAAATACAAGACAACCCATGCGTCCAACTTCTCTTACCTATGCACACGACTGGGGAACGCACTGCCACAAGCTGTGAAAACAACCTACGATCACCTAAAATTCAGAAAGTCATTAAAGACTCACCTATTCGGAAGGGCATATCCGAATGACCCAACTCAAATGACTCAACCCTGCAACACTTCACTATTAAAGATCGTATTGGACATGAATGAACTCTTTTACCTCAACCCAACTTGATTGACTCTTATCTTCCCTATCCCAATACAACATTTTGTACCTATCCCGTACCAGATTTGGGGAATGCCTTCACGGTATTATGTAAGCCACATTGAGCCTGCAAATATGTGGGAAAATGTGGGATAGAAATGTAACAAATAAATAAATAAACCCAAATCCCCTCCCCCCGAGCAGGCAAAATTTCAGTTTAGTAACAGTGAGAGGGAATAACATAGATTCTTTACCAGCAGCATCATGTCAGACAATCATTCTAGGTTTGGCAGAGACCCAGTGGAACCAAGAGTTCTATATATAGATAATCACTGGATATTTCTATTATCCATACAGATGTACATTCAGCCCTTACTTCTCCTTAATTCTATAAGGTATGTGGCAAGCTAGCCCTGATGTGGAGTGTGTGGATAGTCAGTCAACACATGTATTAAAGGACTGACAGAAGATCCGGGCTTTCACCTAAAGTAGAGGTAGTCTTGAGTTAGGTGAAGCCCATCTGTGAGTGAGTTCCAGAGATTGGGGGCTACTCCTGAGAAAGCTTGCTTACCGGTATCACAATTTGAGGTTTCTTTTGAAAGGGTGCAGATAGCGATGTTCGCTGAGAAGCCCTTAGAAGCCTTAAAAGCATGTAGAGGGCTAAAAGTTTCTTTAGGTACTCTGGCCCATTTTGTCTGAGGGCCTTGAAAATCAGAGAGTTTTAAATTTGGTCTTGTAGGGTACTGGTAGCCAGTGCAGGTTTTGCAGGAAGGGTGGTCAAGCAGTTTACAGCTCTCTGCCAGTTATGCTACAGCATTGTGAATTAGTTGGAGCTGATAAAAATCTTTATGGATTAGACCTACATAAAGGGCATTACAGTAGTCTAAGCATGACGTTATCGAAGTGTAATCCTCCATTATATGGGGATTACTGAGTGGTATGAGCTGTCTGGATGTTACTGGGGGGAGAGCATGGGTTGTCCCTGGGTGGGAGGAAGTTCCAGCCCAAGGGGAGTGGTGTTGAAATAAGTTGCAGAAAGAAAGTGGGGTTTTGAGTTGATCGATAGAGGAGGTAGAGCTGAAGATGATAAAGACTCCTGTTTGGGGGAAGAAGTGGTCTTTGGTTGCCTGTACCCCCATCTGGACTCTTGGTAGAAAGGGGGATCCCAAAGCGGCTAAATAAACTCAGGCTGAATTTTCGCAATTATGTGGCAACTGTGAAGGAATCAGATCCTGGGGCGCAGCCAGACAGCCAATTTTGGGTGGGCCTGGGCCCAAGATGAGTGGGCAGAAGAACTCTGCCCTATCCCACGAGTGCTTTGGTCTCTCCCTCTCTCGTCTTTATACCATATGGCCTCTCAGACATCCCCCTAACCTTTTAAATAGCAGACTTTCACCGGCAGCGAGCAGCAACTAATACACACTGCTTATGTTGGCCCCACAGCCTTCCCTCTGATGCAACTTCCTGTTTCCTCACAGGTGGGAATACATCAGAAGGAAGGCTGTGGGGCCGGTGTGAGCAGTATGTATCAGTTGCTGCTCGCTGCAGGCGAAGATCTGCTATTTACAAGGTATGCAGGAGGGATAGTTGGGAGTTTTCGGCTGGTGAGGGCTTAGGGATCCCTGTCAGCCACATCATAGGTGTGCTGCTACTGGGTGGGCCTAAGCCTCAGAGCTGAGGGTGTGTAAGGGGAAACCAGTCTGAAAGCAGAAACCTGGAGATTGGAGGTTAATGCTAAAGGCCTATAAGCTTGTAGTTTCTGATGCAAAAAAAAAAAAAAGATATTACTAGCAATTGATAGGTGAGAACCATTTACATCAGAAACAATTATTTAAGCTATTTAGGGGCCATTTTACTAAGCCACATAGGCGCTTACACACACCCAATTCATGTCAGTTTTGGATTACCACCCGGCTACTGCGTGGCCCGGGCGGTAATTTCATTTTTTATTTTCTGGCACGCGGCGTACCGGGTGGTAAAAGGCATTCTACGTACATAGACTATTACCGCCTGGTTAACATGTGAAACCTTACCGCTAAGTCAATGGGTGGCAGTAAGGTCTCAGACCCAAAATGGACGCACGCCAATTTTCATTTTGCCGCACATCCGTTTTAGGTCAAAATATAAAAAAAGGCATTTTTACAGGTGCGCTGAAAATTGATTCTGCGCGCATCCCAAACATGTGCCTACACTACCACAGGCCATTTTTCAGCACACCTTAGTAACAGGACCCCTTAGGTCCTTAACAGTTGCTTCGGTAACTAAATTGTCAGATGATCTGTAGCCCTCAGCGGAGGATTTGGCTTGTCATTTTAGAGATAAAGTTGATAATATAAGATACAGCTTTATTACTTCCCTGGTTTAATTTTGTAAAAAGAGATGCAAGATAGAGTTAGAGATTGTGACAAGGGTATTACTGCTGATCATTTATGATCTACTTATAATAATGTTTACTATAAAGAAGTATATCTAATATTGCGGAAATCAGTTGGAAAATTCTGTTGACTAGATCATTGTCCCTCTTATTTATTAAGTAACTAGTAAAAAAAGCCCGTTTCTGTATGTAATGAAACGGGCGCTAGCAAGGTTTTCCTTGGAATGTATATGTTTGAGAGAGTGTGTGTGAGAGTGACTGTGTAAGAGAGAGTGAATGTGCGAGTGTGTGTGTGACACAGAGAGTGTGTGCCAGGGTCCCCCCTCCCTCTGAGTGTCAGGGTTGTCCCCCTCCCTCCCAGTTTCAGGGTCCCCCTCCCTCCCAGTTTTAGGGCCGGCCTCCCTCCCAGTTTCAGGCCCCCTCGCTACTACTCACGCGGTGCCAGCTCCCTTTTCTGGCCACCGCAGACAGCCATCAGGCATTGGCTGTGGGCCCTGCAGCTGCTCCTCTCGCCTCTCACGTCGCTGTGCTCCTCCGGGGTCGTCCTCCAGGGGCAGTGACGTGAGAGGCGAGAGGAGTGGCTGCAGAGCCGACAGCCAGCTGTGAGTGACATCAGCCTGGCTACGGAGCCTAGCTCAGCAACGCTGAAGGAGCCACAGACACAGGCAAGTCATTAGAACATTGGTGGTGAGAATTATTATATAGGATAATCCCATAGAGTTGGTATATTAGTTAACTTCTCTAGTGAACACAATGTTTAATGAGGGTCATTTCCCCCTGGAAATTGGGGAAATTATATTGACTACATAAAGACTCCAGTATTTTTTCTTTATCACAAAAACATTTTATTGTATTGCAATGCCCGCTAACCTCACTAGCACTGCTGCCTACTATTAAAACATCACACATTCACTCCTCCGCTCACCTTGCACACCTGTATTTAATTTAAATACAAAACGATTTTACATTTTAAACTGCATACTTATATGTTTTGCCATGCTTATACATTATATCATACTCAAATAATCAAAACTCAGTCCTGCCAGCAAAATAGTCCTTTTCCTACAAACGCCACGCCTTCCGCATGGACGCAGTGAAAATGTTTCCACATAAACACTGGATGACTGTTCTTCATGGACAAACTCTGTATGTCCGTTAAACCTCCGTTGGCTGTTCAAATACACCACCTCCAGTCATTAGTATGCATCACAATACAGGTGCTGTGTGCTCGGTGACTAACTCAACAGTCCACCATATCTGTTTCATGTTATGCCGGCTCCTCAATGCAGGACCACATTTCACAAATCTTCCTCAGGAGGAACCACCATCAAATTTGTTCTACACCTCCAGTGGCTGCATGCCGGATTGAAACTCCCTTACGGCTGAGCCACAGACGCCGCCCAGGAAATTTCCTTACAAATTGCATACTAATGACTGGAGGTGGCGTATTTGAACAGCCAACGGAGGTTTAACGGACATACAGAGTTTGTCCATGAAGAACAGTCATCCAGCGTTTATGTGGAAACATTTTCACTGCGCCCATGCGGAAGGCGTGGTGTTTGTAGGAAAAGGACCATTTTGCTGGCAGAACTGAGGTTTGATTATTTGAGTATGATACAATGTACAAGCATGGCAAAATATATGCACAATATGAAACAGTATAAGTATGCAGTTTAAAATGTAAAATCAACTGTTTTGTATTTAAATTAAATATAGGTGTGCAAGGTGAGCGGAGGAGTGAATGTGTGAGGTTTTAATAGTAGGCAGCAGTGCTAGTGAGGTTAGTGGGCATTGTAATACAATAAAATGTTTTTGTGATAAAGAAAAAATACTGGAGTCTTTGTGTAGTCGATATTAAAAGTGACTCTGGAATTAAAAGAGTTATCCCCTGATTAGTAATTTTGAAATTATATTGACGCCAATTCCTAAATCAATGGGAATGGATTTATCTAAGAGTTAATTTTCATCTTGTGTCTAACATACCATGGTTAACGAAGGTTGTGGAGTCTATTGTAGTGTCTCAGGTTATGTCATTTTGGGATAATTATCAAAGATTACATGGTTCTCATGCGGTTTCCAGCCTATGCGCAGTACTGAGGCCTTACGTGTTCCTTTAGTAACTAAGGTTAAGAAATTGCTGAGTCAAAATATCTTGTCAGTGCTATTGCAATCTGATATAACAGGAACATTTGATACGGTAGATCATAATCTTTTACTAAATATATTAAGGGCCCCTTTTACTAAGTGGAAGCAAGCCCAAAGTGGGTTTACTGCTCGCTAAACAGGAAGTACCGGAGTGTACCTGGTGGCAATCGGGCAGTTCTGTGTGCTGCCCAGTTACCGCTGGGTTAGCACGGGAGCCCTTACCGCCACCTCAATGGGTGGCGGTAAGGGCTCCACCCCGAAATGGACACACAAGTGATTTACTTGTTGCACGGCCATTTCCTGTAGGAAAGGGGGCCTCAGCACGTGTGAAAACCATGTGCCAATGTCAGCGCAGGCCTCCTCTTGCCACAGCTTGTTGCCACAGCTTGGTAAAAGGGGCCCTAAGTGAGTCTGGGCTTTCTGGGGTAGTCATGAGGTGGTTTGAGGAATTTCTTACAAACAGAGTATCGCTACACTGGGACAGACCAAAGGTCCATCAAGCCCAGCATCCTGTTTCCCACAGTGGCCAAACCAGGTCACAAATACCTGGCAAGATCCCCAAAAAGTTCAATACATTTTATGCTGCTTATTCCAGAAATAGCAGTGGATTTTCCCCAAGTCAATTAAATAATGCTTTATGGGCTTTTCCTTTAGGAAGCTGTCCAGACCTTTTTTAAACCCTGCTAAGCTAACCGCCTTTATCACATTCTCCGGAAACAAATGTCATCCCTCAGGGCTCTCCACTGTCACCTATATCGGTTAACATCTTTATGAATTCTTTGGGGGCAATTTTAACATTATCATTGCTTCATGTTTCTTCATATGCCGATGCTATTTTTAGTTGAATCCCTATTAGAATCTGAAGGTCCTGACTGTATAGAAAAAACAAAACACATAACTGGGCTTCACAGAGTTTTTGTTGAAACTTAATGCTGCAAAAACCAAATTGTTGCATTTTGATACCTCCCTTGCAAATGTTCCAAACCACTTTATGCTCAAGTCAGGAGATTGTTTAAAATTTGAAACCTCATCTAGAGTTCTTGACTTTATTTTAGATTCACAACTTACGACGGAGAATCAAGTCAAATGCTTGAGTAGGTGGATTTTTTTGTAAACTGCGACATCTCAAGGCAATACAAGCATCGTTTTTTCATATATATATATTTTTTTTAACATTTGTACCCCGCACTTTCCCACTCATGGCAGGCTGAATGCAGCTTACATGGGGCAATGGAGGGTTAAGTGACTTGCCCAGAGTCACAAGGAGCTGCCTGTGCCTGAAGTGGGAATTGAACTCAGTTCCCCAGGACCAAAGTCCACCACCCTAACCACTAGGCCACTCCTCCACTCAATTTAGAATTTTGGTACAGGCGATTATTTTTCCTCAAATAGATTATTGTAGTTCATTATATGCTGGTACTCACCAAACCTTTCAGGCTCGGCTGCAGATTTTATAGAGCTGTGTAGCTAGGCTGATTTTTTTGTCAGAAGAAATACGATCATGTTACTCCATTGTTGAGGGATCTACACTGGTTGCCTGTAAGGGCCAGAACTGAATTTAAGGTGGCCTGCCTAATATACAAGATCTGTTACGGATATTACCTTTTGGGTCATATATTTTCGTTAACTTTTCTGACAGTTCGTTTGCCAATTCAATCCAATTATCTATTAAATCTGGGGTTTCCCCCTGTTAACGGATTCATTTTAAAACATTTTCTTGATAGTTCTTTTAGTTACATTGCAGCTAAATTATGGAATAGTATTCCTGTACAAATTCCGAGCATTGATTCGTTCTATCAGCTTAGAAAGTATTTGAAAACTTTACTGTTTGAAAAATATTTCTGAACATATGGAGGGGCATAATCGACCAGAAACGCCTATCTCCATGGGCGTTAATCTCCGAGAACGGGTCCGTGAAGGGGCGGAGTGAACCGTATTTTTTAAAAAAAATAGACGCCCATGCTTTATTCGCCAAGGTGTGAGCTGGGCGTTTTTGCTTTTCACCGATAATGGAAAATGAAATCGCCCAGCTCAAAAACGAATAAATGCAAGGCATTTGTTCGTGGGAGGGGCCAGGATTCATAGTGCACTGGTCCCCCTCACATGCCAGGACACCAACCGGGCACCCTAGGGGGCACTTTTACAAAAACAAAAAAAAAGGTAAAAGAGCTCCCAGGTGCATAGCACCCTTCCCTTGGGTGTTGAGCCCCCGAAATCCCCCTCAAAACCCACTGCCCACAAGTCTACACCAGTACTATAGCCCTAAGCAGTGAAGGGGGGCACCTACATGTGGGTACAGGGGGTTTGGGGGGGTTGGACGACTAGTAGCATTAAGCAGCACAATTGTAACAGGTAGGGGGGGGATGGGCCTGGGTCCACCTGCCTGACGTCCACTGCACCCCCTAACAACTGTTCCAGGGACCTGCATACTGCTGCTTGGGAGGAGGGTATGACATTTGAGGGTGAAAGTAAAAAGTTGTGAAACATCATTTGTTGTGGTGGGAGGGGGTTAGTGACCACTGGGGGAGTCAGGGGAGGTCATCCCCGACTCCCTCTGGGGGTCATCTGGTCATTTAGGGCACTTTTTGGGGCCTTATTCGTCAAAAAACAGGGTCCAGGAAAAGTGCCCTAAATTCTAGCTACAAACGCATCCATTATCGGCGAAGGGCGCCCATCTCTGTTCGGGTGATAACCACGCCCCAGTTCCGCCTTCACCACGCCTCCGACACTCCCCCGTCAACTTTGTCCGCATCCGCGACGGAGTGCAGTTGAAAGCGTCCAAAGTTCGGCTTTCGATTATGCCGCTTTATTTGTTTTGTGAGAAGAACGCCCATCTCCCGATTTAGGTCGGAACTTGGGCGTTATTCTCGTTCGATTATAAGCTGGATGGTCTCTTATTGGTATCCGAACTGTAGTGTAATCCGCTTTGATTCCAATTTGATTAAGTGGGATAAAACAGCTGGAAATGGAATGGAAACGTGTTCTAGGCCAGGGTGTGGTTCCAGAAGTGCATTTGCTTGAAGAAGGCCAGTCTAAAGAGTCTGTACCTAAGGGAAGTTGATTGTAATTGAGGAAACACAGGAGCAGCCTTGGATTATTACCAGCTCCTGGAATGAGCAAAGGAACGGAGTTCTTGTAAATGTGTAAATACTAAACGTAATTGAGAAGATCCAGTTGAAGACAAGTGTGGTTTGAGAACGTAGTTCATTATCTCGAGGGGACGGAAGGGATAATACTATTCCTATGGAGTTACACTGAAACTGTTTGACTGCCGTTTGCAGAAAAGTTCAGTAAAATTAAATTGTATTAAATCAACATCCTTGGAGTGTTGTGTGGTTCTTAAAAGATGAAAGCAAAAATACTTGCTCCCAAGACTGGGTTAGATTGTACAACCAAGCCTCACTTAATTTTACCAAAACCCCCAGATTTCTATTTCAGACCAGTTACCCATTCCCAAGCTCGTACTGAGAGAACTAAGCTGAACGGAGAGTACTGAGTGAGTGAAAGTATGGCGTAGGGAAGTAGAGGGAGATTATCCCTGTGACCCAGGTCAATGTAGAGTAAGCTGAGCTGGTGCTGGAGTAGGTGAGACCCAGGTTACAACAGCATGGTCCCTGTGATGAGACTCATCTTTTCAAATATATAGAGAGAAATTTCAACGTCGACACAGCTGATGGAAACAGTTTTTAGAGGTTGTTTGAATTTGTGGGGTAACCCAAGAACCCTAACCTTACAAGGGGCAGTTCATACTCCCCAAAAGGTATTTTGAAGTCGAGTAACTGGTTGTATTAGGAACCCACAGAATAGTATGGGACTGATTTGTAGCTTGCCGTGTCGCTGACTGGGTTTGTGTAGTTATAACCAGAAATCTTTATCCAGATCTTCAGCCCAAATCTACTAGAGATGAATATCTAGTTCTATTTGACTTTGGCCAGTCAACACTGAATATCAGCGCTAACTGGCCAGAGTGAATACAATTTCCTTGGTAATGTGTTCAGTATTGCCTATCTATCCGCGAATAGATATTGCCTGGGTAACAACTACCTGGATAAAATGTGTCCATCAAGGGGACATTGCCGTAGTCAGAGTTTCTCTGGCTAATTCCTTTGAATATGGATCTCTATCAGCTCAATATTGAGCCCACAATGGTCGGCATTTTGTGTTTTTTTTTTTTAAATGGCTGCCATGAGTTGCTTTATAGCTGGATTTTCAATACTGTGCAATACCTAGATACTGACTCTGAATATCTGAGTATTAGGAGGGTTCGGGAATTATTCAGGTACTAACAATATTTAATTGTGGTATCTGGAGAGCTACCTGGTTAATGTGGGACAGTTTTTCCCCCCTAAATTAACCAGGTAGCTATCTGTGTAGCCCCACGGATTATCGGCAGTGCCTGGGTAACACCTAGGTCTATCCAGACCTGCTTCTAGACTCTCTAATGCCAAGGCAGGCTGCCCAGATTTTCAGTAGCAGCTTCTGGATAAATGCTGCTGAAAATTCGGGTTAGACTGGGTCAGTATGATTTAACAGGTCCCTCCTACTTAGTTAAATCTTAAAGAATAGTCAAACCCTAAGGTTATGATATTAAATTCCCTGGAGGAAACATTTTCAAATATGCATATCATTTCTGCAAATCTTCTGCAAAGGCAAAGAGGTCTTGTTTCAACTCAGGTATTTTTTCTTCTCAATTGTTTGGCAACTTTTAGGGATCAGAACTGCTTTTATTGAGGGATTTTTGGGCCTTGCGTAATAAAATTATGACTAAGTGGGAGGCCATTTTGGAACCTTTTATGTCTCACTGTAAGTGTTAAGAATCTGGTGGGGGGGGGGGGGGGAGAAAGGGGGGTTAGGGAGGGAGGGGGTTGGCTCGGGAGGTGTTTTTTTTTGTAGGGGAGGGGTATGTGAAGAAAATTCCTTGTTATAAAATCTAGAAACACTTTGTTAGTTACCTATATGTATTGGAGAGGTTTTGCAGTGTATTGTTTTATAATGATATGTTGTGAGCTCATGTTTACGGCTTTGTAACGTCTCTCATATACTTCAATAAAGACTTCTATAAATTAAAAAAAAAAAAAGAAATAATGGCAAGGGATATTAGGGGCTGTACATTTAAGAGGAATTCGATTTTTTTTTAAAGATTGTTATTCAAACATTCTTTCTTTAGTAGCTTCTACAAATCCAAACTTTTCTTTCTGTAGATACCTTAAAAGGTAAAAGCCTTGATTCAGAGTCTAAAACTGACTATAATGTTCTGTATTGTATGGTTAGGAGACCTACAGACTTACTAATGAGCTCGTAAACTCACCATTGAGATAGAGAAATGTCATAATAAAGATGCATGAGAAGTTTAGGAACATTAAACATGAGCAAAGACTCCGGCCTTGAAAGATAAAAGGACCAGTTGTCTAAGATAATTTTTCTGCATGTGGTAAATAGCATCCCTCCTCTTCCAGATCTGCCATATACTGATAAGCTTCATGGCTGAGAACTTAACCAGGTTTAGGTCTCTCCCTGTGTGTGTGTTTGCAGACACTTCAAAGAGATTCCCCTTATCTTCTGCTGGGCTGAGAGACCCACACATGGCTTCTCTGACATTTAAATTCCTACAGGGTAATCACTTTTTCACTGTTGGTGGAAGGAAAATCTTAGACTTGGGAACTGTGTGAATCAGAGGTCAACCTTAATGTGTTTCATCCATGCTCAGGTTTCTGATCTGTTTGCCAGTCTCTTCTTGGTGAGAAAGTGATAAGCTGTGGCTTGAACCATGACCTTCTGGCTGTTGTCCAGGTGCTCAACAAGTTGAGAGGTACAAGTTCTTAGCTTCAGTTTACCAAGGACAATCTATTTTCTTCTTTTATCATAACATGTCGAATAACAGCTGAACTATATGCTCTTAAAGTGTAGTTAAGTAAGATTATGTGCTTGACATTGATATGTTAATTTGAAGACCTTCAAGGGTTCACTTTGATTAGCTTTTGGGGTACATGTTCTCTTTCTGTAGCATTTAAAATCTTTTCTTTGTCAGATGAGATTGCATTCTTTAAATGACAAACCTGCCAGAGGAATGTTGTGCACGGATATGGTCCGTCTTCACAAAAGTGGTGATAGGGAAGAAGCTGGAAACTACAGGCCGGTAAGCCTCACTTCGGTTATTGGAAAAGTAATGGAAGCGATGCTGAAGGAAAGGATAGTGAATTTCCTGGAAGCCAATAAGTTGCAAGATCCGAGACAACATGGTTTTACCAAAGGGAAATTGTGCCAAATGAATCTCATTGAATTCTTTGATTGGGTGACAGGAGAATTGAATCAGGGACGAGCTATAGACGTAATCTACTTAGATTTCAGCAAAGCTTTTGACACGGTTCCCCACAGGAGGCTCTTAAATAAACTGAATGGGCTGAAGATAGGACCTGAAGTGGTGAACTGGATTAGGAACTGGTTGACGGACAGAAGCCAGAGGGTGGTGGTGAATGGAATTCGCTTGGAAGAGGGTAAGGTGAGTAGTGGAGTGCCTCAGGGATCGGTGCTGGGGCCGATTCTGTTCAATATATTTGTGAGTGACATTGCCGAAGTTTTAGAAGGTAAAGTTTGCCTTTTTGCGGATGATACTAAGATTTGTAACAGAGTGGACACCCGGGAGGGAGTGGAAAACATGAAAAAGGATCTGCAGAAGCTAGAAGAATGGACTAAGGTTTGGCAATTAAAATTCAATGCAAAGAAATGCAAAGTGATGCACTTAGGGAGTAGAAATCCATGGGAGACGTATGTGTTAGGCGGTGAGAGTCTGATATGTACAGACTGGGAGAGGGATCTTGGGGTGATAGTGTCTGAGGATCTGAAGGCGATGAAACAGTGTGACAAGGCGGTGGCCGTAGATAGAAGGTTGCTAGGCTGTATAGAGAGAGGTGTGACCAGCAGAAGAAAGGAGGTGTTGATGCCCCTGTATAAGTTGTTGGTGAGGCCCCACCTGGAGTATTGTGTTCAGTTTTGGAGGCCGTATCTTGCTAAGGATGTAAAAAGAATTGAAGTGGTGCAAAGAAAAGCTACAAAAATTGTATGGGATTTGCATTACAAGACATATGAGGAGAGACTTGCTGACCTGAACATGTATACCCTGGAGGAAAGGGGAAACAGGGGTGAAGTGATACAGACGTTCAAATATTTGAAAGGTATTAATCCACAAATTATCCTTTTCCGGAGATGAGAAGGCGGTAGAACTAGAGGACATGAAATGAGATTGAAGGGGGGGGCAGACTCAAGAAAAATGTCAGGAAGTATTTTTTCACGGAGTGGTGGATACTTGGAATGCCCTCCCGCGGGAGGTGGTGGAGATGAAAAAGGTAACGGAGTTCAAAAATGCGTGGGATAAACATAAAGGAATCCCATTCAGAAGGAATGGATCCTCAGAAGCTTAGCGGAGATTGGGTGGCAAAGCCGGTGGTGAGAGGCGGGGCTAGTGCTGGGCAGACTTCTACGGTCTGTGCTCTGAAAATGGCAGATGCAAATCAAGGTCAGGTAGACATATAAAGTAGCACATATGAGTTTATCTTGTTGGGCAGACTGGATGGACCATCATCTACTATGTTACTATGTAAATAGAATACCAGTGTCCTGTCCATTTATTTTAATAACCATTGTGCTGAGATTCTGGCCTAAAACACTAACTTATATGGGCTCCTTGTATCAGAAACTCATATGCAAATCCACAGAGAATCTTAAATGTAAAAATTAACTATGTTCTAGCTTGGACTAGTAGACAGTGTAGTTTTACTAGGAAGAAAGTTGCTCCCTCCCTCCCTCTTAGAACTACCCAAACCAGCTCCACAGCAGTGAGATAGACAATATTATAGATGTGAGACAGAGGTAGAAGACGTAGTTCCAAGGAAAACCAGAAGTCCAATGTCTCCAGACTCTGTTGGACAGACTCGCTGCACTGTAGATGCTGCCTTGTTTTACCTTCTGCTGACATCGCAGTTATCCTCCATATTGTTTTAAGTTACCCATCAAGTTGTGACCCCTGAAGAAGGCACAATGTCGAAACACAGGCCATGTAGGGTCTGGACGGTGTATGTTACTTTTATTGGAGAATAAACTTTTGTTTGAAGACGTTGGACTTCTGGTTTTCCTTGGAACTACGTCTTCCACTCCTGTCTTCTCTTTTGATTATTGTAGAAATACTTTCCTGGTTTGGTTTGACTAGCAATAACTTGCAAAAACTTGTCTTCGATTATCCTTAGGAAAAAAAACTAGCTAACATAAAACAAAAGAAAAAGTCAGGACCAGCTGCAGTGGAAGCAGGCGAAACAGATAAGCAGTGGGCCACACAATCAGCTCAAGCCAATTTATGATTTAATTAATTAGGATTTTATTCACCACCTTTTTGAAGGAATTCACTCCAGGCAGTGTACAGCAAGAATTAGTCAAAAATAAACAATAAACAATTACATAAGAACATAAACGTTGCCATACTGGGACAGACCAAAAGTCCATCAAGCCCAGTATCCTGTTTCCAACAGTGGCCAATCCAGGTTACAAGTACCCGGCAAGATCCCAGAACAGTAAAATAGATTTTATGTTGCTTATCTGAGAAATCAGTAGATTTTCCCAAGTCCATCTTAATAATGGCTTATGGACTTTTAGGAAATTAGCCAAACCTTTTTTTAAACCCTGCTAAGCTAATTGACTTTACCATATTCTCTGGCAATTAATTCCAGAGTTTAATTACATATTGAGTGAAGAAATATTTTCTATGGTTTGTTTTAAATTTACTACTTAGGAGCTTCATTGTGTGCCCCCCAGTCCTAGTATTTTTGGAAAGAGTTAACAAGCAATTCACATCTACCCTTTCCACTCCACTCAATATTTACAGCAGTAAAAATATTCAAATAACAATTCTGTGTCAACACAATATGCAAGAAAACATTTTAATAGACAGCTTAGGGTGTAAGCAAAGATGGAACATTTAGATGGATAAGATAAAGTAGGAGTTAGAAAATAAGGGTATTAATCAGCGGCGTACCTACGTGGGGCCACGGGGGCCTGGACCCCCATAGATTTGGCCCTGTAGCCCCCTGCCAATGACCCTCTTGATCCCCCCTCCCGCCGCCAACTCGCTGTTGCCTACCTTTGCTGGTGGGGGACTCCAACCCCCGCCAGCCGAGGTTCTCCTCTTCCGGCGCAAGGCTTCGTTCTGTTTCTGTGAGTCTGACATCCTGCACGTACAATGTGCAGGACGTCAGACTCAGAAACAGAACGAAGGAAGAAAAGGACCTCAGCTGATGGGGGTTGGGGTCCCCTGCCAGCAAATGTAGGTGACGGCGGGTTGGCAGTGGGAGGGGGGTCAAGAGGGTCGACGACAGGGGGGTCAAAGTTGTTGGTGGTGGTGGCAGTGGCGGCGGCGGCGGGGGGGCAATGGTGGGGGGGCGGCGGTGCCGGGAGGGGGCTAAAATATGCCCCCTCACCTTGGGCTCTGGACCCCCCTCCCACTGAAGTCTGGCTACGCCCCTGGTACTAATTTAAAGAAAGTTGCACATGAATATGGTGCTTACTTTAAAAATAACATTTGTGTTTTGAATGTCTATAAACCAGCACTTAGATGTCTACTGTACAAAGACATCCAAATTCTAATTTTACAAAGCCAAAATATGGACATCTAAAATTGAAGAACGATCATGTCATTTTGCATTATTTATGTCACCGGTGCTTGCCGGTCTGACGGTGCTTGCAGCCCAGTGTCTTTCCTATTAAAGGATTTTACAGAAGCTCTACAGACAGTATTCTGACTTTACTCTTGAGTTTAGCCTCCCCGCCGTAACACAAGAGATATACCTGACCCCTGAGGCAGGCTTTTCTGCCGAAACACGACCGTGCGGGTCGTTTTCATGCTGTTGACATTAAAGACTTCTTGACATCCTCCTTGAGTTTACTTCACTTCTTGGTTTGTCGTGCATGTCAAGGAGGCAAACAGGGGAGATGAGATAGAATGTTTAAACTGAAAATTTTGCCCCCCCCCCCCCAATAAAATCAGATCTCTAATGGTTGGGTTAAATATTTGATCGAAAATATGTACAAGCAGGGCCGTGCCTAGGGTCTCTGGCGCCCCCCTGCAGAGTATCAGTTGGCGCACGTGCGCCCCCCCCCCCCGGACTTTTAAATTTACCTCCCTCCGACGTTTGCACAGCATCAGTGAAAGTGCTGCTTGTCTGACGTCTCTCCACCAGCCCAGCCTTCCCTCGTTTGTTCCCTCTGTGTCCCGCCTTCTTCTGACATCATTTCCTTGAGGGCGGGACACAGAGGGAAGGAACGAGTGAAAGGAAGGCTGGTGGAGAGACGTCAGACAGGCAGCGTTTTCACTGACGCTGCACAGACGTAGATGGCGGAGCGAGGTAAATTTAAAGTGCCGGGGAATCGAAGATGGAGGGAACGGAGGTTTTTTTTTTTTTAAATACAATGCGACGGGGCGGCACCCTTGAAGGCAGGTGCCCCCCTGCAGCGCTTACCACGCTTACCATGTTGGCTCGGCCCTGTGTACAAGTTTGTCTCCCCACCTCTCCTCAGATTTCTGTAGACTATTTCGTAGAGATGTGCAGGCCAATTATTTTGTTTGTTCGTTTTGTTTAGTTGCCTGTGTCATTTCTGGGCTTCTTCATTTTATCTTTATTCATGTATCAATTTATTCCTATTTTGAGCGCAATGTTGCAAATAATGTACACTGTCTCAAGAGTCCATGCCATTGCTCTCCGCATGATTTCAGTTCAGTTATTTTCCACTGAGGTTGCAATGCATGCACCCTGCTGTGCGCAGTATTTTCTTGCTAGAGCTGTTGCAAGTCCCTGGATGTAAAGTTAGCAGTGAGGGCAGGTAGGCAGCCGCCAGTCAACTGACTTATTTCTCAGCTTTCATTCTCATCTCTGCTCAAATACCTGCTAAGTACCTTCTGTTTGCCATTAAAGAGCTCAAAGTAGCTCATTTGCAACAACTATCACACAGGACACCTGAAAGTAATTAAAAGCTTTACCGTGGAAAGAATTAACAGACAGGAACATCTTCTTCAGAAAGGAACATCTGGATGGGAGGGATTGGCATAAGGAATCAGATAAGCATGTCTGTCAAGAGATGTAAGGGGGCTGGATAACACCTTATTCATTGGGGTCCCGACACCTGCACCCTATTTTCCTACCCTGTCCTTAGCCTCGGACATATGGTAGCTGCACATTAATCAAATGCGTTGGGTAGAAGAGGCATGACACGGAGGGTAGCAGGTTAAAAAACGTACAGAATTAAAAGGGAAGCTGCACACAGACGAGTGTACTGTATGAACTATTTTCGGATTCAGATTTATTAATTATAATCCGCCCTTATCCTGAGCAGAGAACAAGCAAAACATACATAATCATTAGTGTAAACAACATAACCAATTACAACATAAAAATAAACCGCAAAGCTGCAAAAAATGCATCAGGACAAAACAGCTGCTGTCACATTTCATTTTATTGCATTCTATTGTTGAATCTTCATTGCTGTCTATGTACATTCAACTGTTGGGGTCTATCCAATGAAATTCAGTGGAAAATATTTTTAGAAGGTGCTTAGTAAACAGAGGGAGAATCATTTCCAAAGCTCTGCTCACAAAGTTGCCTGCTCAATGTGCAGCTTAAAGCATGTAAGGGAATTTTACCAAGCAGCACTATGACACTAGAGTGGAGGAGTGGCCTAGTGGTTAGGGTGGCGGACTTTGGGCCTGGGGAGCTGAGTTCGATTCCCACTTCAGGCACAGGCAGCTCCTTTTGACTCTGGGCAAGTCACTTAAGCCTTCATTGCCCCATGTAAGCCGCATTGAGCCTGCCTTGAGTGGGAAAGCACGGGGTACAAATGTAACAAAAAAAAAATAGATACTATTGGAGATTCTACATGGAATGTTGCTACTGTTGGAGATTCTACATGGAATGTTGCTATTCCACTAGCAACATAGCAACATTCCATGTAGAAGGCTGTGCAGGCTTCTGTTTCTGTGAGTCTGACGTCCTGCACCAGGACGTCAGACTCGCAGAAGCCTGTGCGGCCACATTGGTGATCTGCAAGGGCCGACTTCTACAAGGAATGTTGCTAGTGGAATAGCAACATTCCATGTAGAATCTCAAATAGTAGCAACAGTGGAGGAGTGACCTAGTGGTTAGGGTGGTGGACTTCGGGAACTGAGGAACTGAGTTCAATTCCCACTTCAGGCACAGGCAGCTCCTTGTGACTCTGGGCAAGTCACTTAACTCTCCATTTCCCCATGTAAGCTGCATTGTGCCTGCCATGAGTGGGAAAGCGCAGAGTACAAATGTAACAAACAAACAAAAAAAACAGACTAAGTTCATCTTTACATGAGTGTTTCCTGTATGTTAAGCTCAATTCTAGCACAGCTGTAAGATTGACCTTTTTCTATTTTATTTTGGCTTTGGCCGTGTGCTAATGTTAGCGTATGGCTATAAAAACAATTAACTCGGAAGCACTTAGGGGCGAATTCTATATATGGTCCCCAGATCTTAGCTATCAGCTTTGACTTTCGTCTGGTTCTGGGTTCCTTTCTTTGGTTCTGGGTCCACTTCTCAGGGGTGGTGGGTCTTGTAGCACAATAATACAATGCATAACACAGCTGTGGCTTGGAAAAGGGTATTTTATTCAGCTGAAACTTAATGCAGAAAAAACGCAATGTCTTATACTCACCTCACAACATAACACGAGCAAATTCACCACCATAAACACACCAAACTTGTCCCTTCCCGTTTTAGACACCCTGAAAATTCTTGGAGTTACCATTGATCGAAATCTCACACTTGAAAGTCATGTGAAAAATACAACCAAGAAGATGTTCCACTCAATGTGGAAACTTAAAAGAGTAAGGCCTTTCTTCCCGAGAACCATCTTTCGCAACCTGGCACAGTCAATGGTGCTGAGTCACCTAGATTACTGCAATGCACTCTAAGCTGGTTGTAAAGAGCAAATCATCAAGAAACTTCAAACTGCCCAGAACACTGCAGCCAGACTCATATTTGGAAAAACAAAATATGAAAGTGCTAAACCCCTAAGGGAAAAGTTACACTGGCTTCCACTTAAAGAATGTATCGCGTTCAAGGTATTCTCTCTAGTTCATAAAATCATTCACGGAGATGCCCCAGCCTACATGTTAGACCCAGTAGACTTGCCACCCAGGAACGCTAAAAGATCATCTCGCACATTCCTTAATCTTCACTTCCCCAGCTGTAAAGGTCTAAAATACAAACTAACGCATGCGTCAAGCTTTTCTTACCTAAGCACGCAGTTATGGAACGCATTGCCGCTTAACCTAAAAACTATCTATGAACTACCTAACTTTCGTAAATCTCTGAAGACCCACCTCTTCAACAAGGCATACCACAACGATCAATAATTGTAAATGTAACACATCCAGGGATGTGCTGGTAAATTGTTAACAGGGGGCTCTCTCTCTCGCCAGCAAAGTAAAAGAGAATTCAGGAGAGGCCCAAGCCCACATTTTGGGATCCGTTTGTTAAAGTAGCCATGGAGAACCGGCTCCCAAAATTCTTAAAAACTTAACAAACGGCTCTCGAGAGCCTGTGAGAGCCTGCTCCAGCACACCACTGAACACATTACTACTACTACTACTATTTAGCATTTCTATAGCGCTACAAGGCATACGCAGCGCTGTACAAACATAGAAGAAAGACAGTCCCTGCTCAAAGAGCTTACAATCTAATAGACAAAAAATAAATAAAGTAAGCAAATCAAATCAATTAATGTGAACGGGAAGGAAGAGAGGAGGGTAGGTGGAGGCGAGTGGTTACAAGTGGTTACGAGTCAAAAGCAATGTTAAAGAGGTGGGTTTTCAGTCTAGATTTAAAGGTGGCCAAGGATGGGGCAAGACGTAGGGGCTCAGGAAGTTTATTCCAGGCGTAGGGTGCAGCGAGGCAGAAGGCGCGAAGTCTGGAGTTGGCAGTAGTGGAGAAGGGAACAGATAAGAAGGATTTATCCATGGAGCGGAGTGCACGGGAAGGGGTGTAGGGAAGGACGAGTGTGGAGAGATACTGGGGAGCAGCAGAGTGAGAACATTTATAGGTTAGTAGAAGAAGTTTGAACAGGATGGAGCCGGTGAAGCGACTTGAGGAGAGGGGTAGTATGAGTAAAGCGACCCTGGCAGAAGATGAGACGGGCAGCAGAGTTTTGAACCGACTGGAGAGGGGAGAGGTGACTAAGTGGGAGGCCAGCAAGAAGCAGATTGCAGTAGTCTAAACGAGAGGTGACAAGGGTGTGGATGAGGGTTTTGGTAGAGTGCTCGGATGTTGTAAAGAAAGAAACGACAGGTCTTGGCGATCTGCTGGATATGAGCAGAGAAGGAGAGAGAAGAGTCAAATATGACCCCAAGGTTTCGAGCTGAGGAGACAGGGAGAATGAGAGAGCCATCTCCATTTTTACCTATATTCGGAACTGTTTTCTTCACATATTTGTCTGTTCAATTTTATTATGTCATCCAAGTTCTCTATGTAACACCAATTGTTATCTTCCAATTTGGAATGGCGAATGCCATAACGGTACATTGTAAGCCACGTTGAGCCTGCAAATAGGTGGGAAAATGTGGGATACAAATGCAACAAATAAATAAAGAAATAGGTTTACAGCACTTAGGGCAGAAAGCCTGTCCCTCTGATTCTGTGTGTGTCTGACAGTGAATGAATGTATGTCCTTCTGTGGGGGCTGAGAAGGGGGATGTTTAGGTGTTCTGTGTCTGAATGTGGGGATACCTGAAGGTGTGGGGGTGTGTCTGAGTGTATGTATTTGTTCTGTGTGGGAATGTCTGTCTCTGTCCCTCTCTGGGTTTAAATGTCTGAATTATTTTTCCCAGCACGAGCCTGTGTACAATTTGGTCTGTTTGATTCTGATATCTCCTAATTACTAAAGAGGTGAATTCTTTTGGAGGCTCAGTACTTGGGGCCCCAATGATCAGAAGCAAACGTGGCGCTAGAGGCCAATAGCATGTAACGATGCGCTTGCCAGCTCTGAATGCAATGATCATGCAAATGCATGGAAAACAGGGCATTACCTATTCCTCCCCAATGCTCAGTGGGCAGCATGACAAACATTGGCGCTGTTCCCGCAGCAAACCCTAAGCCAGCTTATAGCTGGCAGTAGGGTTTGCAGTGCATTCTACTACTTATCATTTCTATAGCGCTACTAGACGTACGCAGCGCTGAACACTTGAACATGAAGAGACAGTCCCTGCTCGACAGAGCTTACAATCTAATCAGGACAGACAAACAGGACAAATAAGAGATGCCCTAAATATTCCTTAAATATTCTCATGCCACAACAATTTCCTAGAAAATGCTCACTGAGGTAATGGGAAGCCCTGCCCAGCATGTATGTGCATGCTTGCAGGTCCCCCAATCCCCCCCCCCCCCTCGTTAGTCCTCCTAACCCCAGTTTTCCCTGGTGGCCCAGTGGTCTTCTCCCTCCTCCCACTCCTTGACATGAGGGCATGGGGACTGGAGATCTGGTGGATCTCCAGCACCCTTAACCCCCCCCCCCCCACACACACACACACCCACCCAAATAAAACCATCCTTGATGGCCCAAGTGGACTGCCCTAGTGGTCTAGAGGCCAATCTGCCCCCCGTACCTCTGCATTGGAGTAGCACTCCCTCCTCTTCCAGTGCTGCTCTCAAAGTTGTGGTGCCCTGCCCTACCTAGATTTTTCAATGCGTAAGGCTGTTTTTAGGCGCAGAAAAGGACATTTATAAAATTGGGCAGCCATTGACGTGCCTACAAAGGTAACCTGTACTTCTATGTTCCCAGGGACATAATGGGATTGATTCTATATATCACACTGAGATTTCCGTGTGGAATCTATGCGTAATCTATAAAGTACGCTTTAATTTTGGGGTACATTACAGAGTACACCGAGCACATGTCTATGTGACTAAATTTAGTGATGGTCAATTACGTCAATTAAAACCTGGTGTAAATCCTGATGCCTAAATTAGGCGTGGAGCGGGTATATTCTATAACAATGCACATCGATTTTAGAAATGCCTAAGTCCCGCCCATTCAACGCCCACAACCACACCCACTTTCCAACTATGCGGCTTAGAATTTACATACACCACGTTAGAGAACACGCTTAGCAATCAGTGCGTGTAAATGCTATTTAATTCCAATTAGTGCTGATAATTGCTTGTTAATCATCCAATTATCTGCGCTGACTAGCTTGTTATCCAGCTAGGTTATGTGCATTGTTATGGACTACGCTTCAATTTCCGCACAGAAATCTCATCGCAAATATATGGGATCCGGGGGAATGTGGAAGCAGTGGAGGTGCAGTTGTAATAACAGCTCTAAAATAAATAAGTACATGCATACCGTATGTAAACATATTTGCACCGCTCGGAGCAGGTGCAAATTTGGGGCATTTCAATTTGTGTGCTATTGGGACTGTTTCTGCATTCCTGATGGCACCATTTACCTCCATTATTTGCACAGCAAAATTTTGACTCAACATGTAATCTGTCTGTTTAATGCAAGAATTGCCACATGCTAGCATCATAGGCCTGTGTGAACTGTGAACGCACCACATTAATAGAAGTAATTTCTGAATTAATTAGGTCGGGTGAAAGGGGCCTGAGAATGGAGAGGAGCTAACATGGAACTAGTTACTGTGCATAAACTGTTAATGTGAAAGATAACAGAAAGCAATTAACACCATCTGAGGAGGAGGCGTTAACTGCATTATACATAGTAACATAGTAGATGACGGCAGAGAAAGACCTGCACGGTCCATCCAGTCTGCCCAACAAGATAAACTCATATGTGCTACTTTTTGTGTATACCTGACCTTGATTTGTATCTGACATTTTCAGGGCACAGACCCTAGAAGTCTGCCCAGCACTAGCCCCGTCTCCCAACCACTAGCCCTGCGTCCCACCACCGGTGCTGCCACCTAATCTCCGCTAAGCTTCTGAGGATCCCTTTCTTCTGAACAGGATTCCTTTATGTTTATCCCACGCATTTTTGAATTCCATTACCGTGGGAGGGCATTCCAAGTATCCACCACTCTCTCCGTGAAAAAATACTTCCTGACATTTTTCTTGAGTCTGCCCCCGTTCAATCATAGTAACATAGTAACATAGTAGATGACGGCAGAAAAAGACCTGCATGGTCCATCCAGTCTGCCCAAGACAAACTCATATGTGTATACCTTACCTTGAATTTGTACCCGTCCTTTTCAGGGCACAGACCACATAAGTCTGCCCAGCAGTATTTCCCGCCTCCCAACCACCAGTCCCGCCTCCCATCACCGGCTCTGGTACAGACCGTATAAGTCCGCCCTTCCCTATCCTCGCCTCCCAACCACCACCCCCTCTTCCCCCCACCTGCTCCGCCACCCAATTTCAGCTAAGCTTCTGAGGATCCATTCCTTCTGCACAGGATTCCTCTATGCATATCCCACGCATGTTTGAACTCCGTTACCGTTTTCATCTCCACCACCTCCCGCGGGAGGGCATTCCAAGCATCTACCACCCTCTCTGTGAAAAAATACTTCCTGACATCTTTCCTGAGTCTGCCCCCCTTCAATCATCTCATTTCACGTCCTCAAGTTCTACCGCCTTCCCATCTACGGAAAGGTTCGTTTGCGGATTAATACTTTTCAAACATTTGAACGTCTGTATCATATCACCCCTGTTTCTCCTTTCCTCCAGGGTATACATGTTCAGGTCCGCAAGTCTCTCCTCATACGTCTTGTAACGGAAATCCAGTACCATTCTCGTAGCTTTTCTTTGCACCGCTTCAATTCTTTTTACATCCTTAGCAAGATACGGTCTCCAAACTGAACACAATATTCCAGGTGGGGCTTCACCAATGACTTATTCAGGGGCATTAAAACCTCTTTTCTTCTGCTGGTCACACCTCTGTCTATACAGCCCAACAACCTTCTAGCTACGGCCACAGTGTGACAAGGCGGTGGCCGTAGCTAGAAGGTTGTTGGGCTGTATAGACAGAGGTGTGACCAGCAGAAGAACACAGGTTTTATCTAACTTAGGGTTGCCATATTTGCCCAAAGAAAAAGAGGAGATAAAATATCACCCCGTCCTGCCCCCTGTATACCCTGCCTACCCACTCGCCCCACCCCTTTCACACCCCCACCCCACCCCTATCACTTTGACTACCCCAAGAAAGCCAAATTCCCTCTCTCTCTCTCCCAATGTATACTCCCTCCCCAATTTTCCAACCTCCCTCCACCCACATGACTCTAGTCCAGGACCATTCACTATCCCTCCCCTTCCCTCCTGTGCCTTATTGTAGTGCCTTGGGGGGGTCTAGTGACATCTTTGGAGGCAGGAAAGAGCCCTTCTGCAGAAGTCTCACGAGGCTACTGCTTGAACTATTGGCAGCCATTTTGAAGTGGTGCCAGAAGCAAGACAGGTCTGCAGCCACACCAGGAAGAAAAGAGGGGGCTTTTTCCTGCCCCAACGAGGCCACTAGACCACCAGGGCACGATAATAAGGTAAAGGAGGGGAGGAAAAGATAGGACACCCCCATGAGGCCCACCTACCCATCCACCCGCTAGTGACCAGAAGCGATACATCTATTTGTGTTCTATATTTGCTGTATTGCTTCTGGTCACTTGCTTGGCACTTATATGTTTTTATACCACTTTGGTTCAAAATATATTTAGGATTATATGTTTTCATTCATTGATTAAGGTTATAGTGCATGGTTTAAAGTTTTTATCATTTCCGTATGTGTGTAGTTTAATTATATTTATGAATTGTTTTTTTAAGAGATGGCATTTATTTTGGTTTGTTCAATTTATTTGTGTTATTTTGAACCCCTGATGCAGCTACTTTGGCAAAACGTGGCCACTTCAGGTCTTTTTCAATAAAGACTTTTTTTCTGGATTCCTGGCCTACATTGTTTTCCATGTCTTGCTATCTACTGCAGACCTGAAAGCCTCCTTTTGGTGCTGTATCCTGAAAAGTTGACTGACTGGGGTGTCCTACTACTCTATGGAAAACATGGTTATCTAACAAAGACAACAGATGGCTGGAGATTTTCAAAACACGGGTCACGGCCCTTTCTTTGAAGCCAAGGTGGAAAAAAAAAAAAAAAATCTTTCAAGACAATACAAGAAGAGAGACCTGAGAATAAAACCAAAATAAAGAACAAAACCAAGTTGATAAGGAATCTAATCAGTACCGCAGCTTTAATGACTTCCTCACGGGTAAATGTTACAAAGGTAGGGGGACGTTAGCCGTCAGGTTTCATCAAGCTGGCTTTTTGTTGCTAAACACTGCTATTAGCTCTTCAGCAGATTTAGGGATCCTTTTACTAAGCAGTGGTAAGCCCAACGTGGGCTTACCACTCACTGTACAGGAAGTACCACCGGGCTACCATTGCAGCCCGGTGCTACTTCCCACCCCTAGCACACCGTCATTTCTGATCCTACAAAAATTTATTTATTTTTGTAGTGCCGGAGTGTACCCAACAGTAATCGGGCAGTGCTGTCCGGTTACTGCAACCGGTTACCGCAAGGTTAGCACGGGAGCCCTTACCACCATGTCAATGGGTGATAAGGGTTCCCCAAATAAATGGCCGCCCAGCAAGTGCTTTATTTATTTTATTTGTTACATTTGTATCCCACATTTTCCCGCCTGTTTGTAGGCTCAATGTGGTTTACATAGTACCGGAGAGGCCTTTGCTTGCTCCGGTGTGAACAAATACAGGGTGATGTTGTGGTAAGATCAAGTTCATGTGGCACAGCCTCATTAGGGAATCGGAGAACGGAAGAGTTGTGTTGTGTCCATTACGTCGTTTAGTTTGGTTGTGTTGCAGAGATTAGGCATTTAAGTTGGATCGGTAGGTGGTCATGTGTCGTTTTCAAGGCATTTGGTAATGCGTTCCACAGTGGTGTGCTTATGTAGGAAAAACTGGACGCGTAAGTTGATTTGTATTTGAGTCCTTTGCAGCTTGGGTAATGCAGATTTAGGTACGTTTGTGTTGATTCGGATGTGTTTCTAGTTGGTAGGTCGATCAAGTCTGTCATGTATCCCGGAACTTCACCGTAGATAATTTTGTTTACCAGAGTGCAAATTTTGAAAGCAATGCGTTCTTTGATTGGGAGCCATTGTAGTTTTTCGCGAAGGGGTTTTGCACTTTCAAATTGCGTTTTTCCGAAGATAAGCCTAGCTGCCGTGTTTTGAGCAGTCTGAAGTTTCTTTAAGGTTTGTTCTTTGCATCCCGCATAAGTTCCATTGCAGTAGTCTACATGGCTTAGTACCATTGATTGTATCAGATTGTATCAGGTCTTTACTTACTACATGGCCATTTCCTATAAGAAAGCAAGACTTCCCTTTTACGAGCTGTGGTAAAAGGGGGCCTCGGTGTGCATGAAAAACACGCGCCAATGCCAGTGCAGTTTCCCTTTTGCCGCAGCTTGGTAAAAAAAGGGGCCCTTAGTTCTTTCTAATTATAAGAAAAACATGTACTAGGAATGTGCAGTTTGGTTCAGATCATACCTAGACTGCAGAAATACCAAGTTGCCCAGTTTCGGGCTGGAGATTTTTGGACGGTCCTGGATTTCTGAACACAGCATCCGGGTGCATCATGGGACCTGAAGCACTGAGTTCAATGGGCAGGATCAGGCACTACAAATCCCACACTGCTTTGGGACGTCAGTCCAGAACCAGGACCGGTCAAAATGTCCCCAGCCTGGAACCGGGTCACTTGGCATCTCTGGGACTGCATCAGAACTGGGAATTGGGGAGGGGTGTTTCTGGTAAACAAGCTGCCTGCTCTTGGAGAAATGGTACCATCTACTCTATAGAAAAGAACCAGGTATTGTTTTATGCTGGTTATTAGCGTCACTACTCTGAGCTTCATGAGAAGTGCAAGAAAAAAAATGAATATAAATTATCTCTAAAAAAGCAGCAAAGAGCCTCGGGAGATATCCTGGAATCTTCTTGAGTCTAAATATAATTTTTTATGTTATGTTATCAGGGATTTATCTCTTGCCAGCTCTCATATATTAGATTGAAGTCGAGTTGCAAACAGTAAAGAAACTGACAAACAAAACACCAGGAAAATACTAGAAACCCCAAAGGAGGGAGGCCATTTTCTCTTGGCTTTGCAGGTCCGCTTTAACCTACAAACAGAGGTTATCCCAACAGGATCTCTCTTAGGGAAAGAAATGGATGTAGTGTGACCCTTCCAACTACGAAAAACACTGCCACTGGCCTTCTGCAATGAACAGGTGAATCCATCGGACGAAGGTCAAAAGGAACCCGATCCCACAGTATATCTTACAGTTGACAACTGCCAAAATATCTAATGATTGCTGCTTGAACTCTTCACCCGAGCCATGAAATCCACTAGGTCTTAGGCAACTGCGGTTCCACCAGCGACAACCCTGCCAGGAGATACATCTATCACACGTTAACAAGCTGTGCAGAAGGGCGACTTCATCCCTGGAGAGTACAGCTGGCAAGAGCTCCATTCTCTGTCATGCAGGTGTCTGTTCCCCACCTGCCCTGGCACGTTATCAGCCTGCGCTTTCCAGTGAAAGGCTTAGGGAACGTTGGCAAAGACGATGCCTGGCAGCCTCATATAAATGTCTTAAGCTAAGACTGTTATTTATTTTTACTCTTTTAGGCTTTAATTGCTACTAAATCCCTACCATCAGATCATCTCCATTGTTTGCTTCTGTAGGACAAAACCTTAAAATGATTATCATTTAACGTTGGCAGCCCAGGGTAGAGTATTTCTTTTCCCTTAAATGCCTCTTACATGGGCTCTTGAGGGCTCTGCATTACTGACCTGTAGAACATCTCAGAGGAGAGGCATCACTGGCTTTTTAATTATCCATTGTCTACATTTCATTTAAGACAGGCTGTGAGCTACAGGGATAAGCTGCAGGAAAGCTTACAAATAGTTGAGCTCTGCTTCTATTATATAGCCAGTGGCTGCTTCCTATCACCAGTAAATGAAGGGCTTCACTGCCAGCTTTATATAAAAAAAAAAATAAAGAGGAGGGAAGGGTCTGCACAAAGAAAGTCCTGGAGTCAGTGAGTCTGTACTGCATTTCTTCCAAGAGTACTGCAGACAAGGCACAATGCAGATAAAGCAGAGACAAGTGGAGCCGAAAAGGACTGTGTGAGGAATTTTGCCACCCTAGGCAACTTCAAAATTTGCAGTTTGCTTTTCTTCTCCACCAGGCCACCCCTTACACTGCTCTCTCTCTCTCTCTCTCTCTCTCTGTCTCATGTACCCCCAGCCTATCCCCAGCAGGGTTGCCAGGTGGAAAATATTTTTCCAGCCTAAAGGAGCCCAAAATCCAGCCCAAAACCCGCCCAAACTCAAACCCCGCCCCTGACACCCCCGCCCCCGCCGTCATCAACCCCGCCCCGCCGTCATCGGCCCCGCCTTCCCCGTCACTAACCCCGCCTCCCACGTCACTAACCCCGCCTCCCACGTCACTAACCCCGCCCAAAAACGTCACTAACCCCGCCCACCGCGGCCGAAAAAGCCACCTAAAAAAACCGCCCGAAGCACAAAACCAGCCCAAAAAACCGCAACCCGCCGCGGGCAAAAATTTCCCGCGGCGGGTCGCGGAAAACCGCCCAATTGGACGGTAAAACCGCCCACCTGGCAACACTGATCCCCAGTCTCTCTCAGCCTTTATCTTCTCATGTACCCCCAGCCTTTTCCCACTCTCTCTCTCTCTCTCTCATGCACCCCCAGCCCCAGCCTTTCCTAGTCTCTCTCTCTCTTTCCTATGTACCCCCAGCTTTTACCCAGTCTTTTTCTCTTGTAACTCGCTAAGTGTATTCTGTAACACAGTGCGCCTAACTTTTAACGTGCACAGGCAAAAAAGGGGTGTGGCTGTGGGTGGGAAAATGGGCATTTCGTGGGTGTTCTGAATTTACACGCATATTTATATAATGTGACCCAGTGCGCCTAAACCTACAGGCCAGGATTTACACCATGTTTTCATTGCTGTAAACAGACATGCGTAGTTTTAGGTGCTGGGATATCAACTAAGCATATTCTATGTTGTGCCTAAATCTAGGTGCTACTTATAGAATCCGAGTAAAAAAGGCCCGTTTCTGAGAGCAATGAAACAGGCGCTAGCAAGGTTTTCATCGGAGTGTGTATGTTTGAGAGAGTGTGTGTGAGAGTGAGTGTGTGAGAGAGAGAGACAGAGTGAATGTGCGAGTGTGTGTGTGTGTGTGTGTGTGTGTGACATAGAGTGAGGCTGTCTGTGTGAGAGTGTGTGTGTGAGAAAGCATGAGAGTGTGTGGCAGGGGCCCCCCCCCCGAGCTCCCCTCTCTCCCTCCCTCCCCCCTCCCCCTCCCTCCCTCCATCTCCTGCCCTCCTTCCCCCTCCCCTCCCTCCATCTCCCGCTCTCCTTCCCCCTCCCCCCTCCGTGCTTCAGGGTCGTGGCCCCCCTCCCTCCCTCCCTCCCTCTGCCACGTTCAAGCTGGCTCCCTCTCTCCCTCCCACGTTCAGGCTGGCTGGCTGGCTGGCTGGCTCCCTCCCTCCCTCCGACGTTCAAGCTGCCTGCCTGCGTGCCTGCCTGCCTCCCTCCAATGTTCATGCTGGCTCGCTCGCTCCCTCCTTCGTTCATGCTGCTTTCCTCCGACGCTTCCTGCTCTGCCCTCGACATCATGGCATTTTGATGCGAGGGCGTGGCGAAAATGATCCCTTCTGTTGCTGATGCTGCTCCCTTCTTGGTTCAGCGATCCCTTCACTGTTAGTGTTCCGCCCTCGACGTCATCACGGTTTGACGCGAGGGCGGGGCAAAGCGACATGGTGAGTTGGATGGCTTCACCACTTCGAACTGACAAACCGTTCACTGAAGCCGAAAGCTTCAGAATGTTGAGGGTGCATTTTATTATAGTAGATGCTTAAGCGGAAATGTTTTCCAGGGGATATTTTAGGTGCCATATATAGAATCCTCCCGGAACGGGTTATTCTAAAACACTGCATAAATTTTAAGAATGCCCAAAACCCACCCATGCTCCTCCCATGGTCATGCCCCCTTTTCAGATGCAAGCAGTATGATTTACATGCATTGCCTTATAGATTACACTTAGGGGCATAATCGAAAGAGAAGGGCGCCCATCTTCCAACACAAATTGGGAGATGGGCGTCCTTCTCTCAGTGGGCGTCCTTCTCTCAGGGTCGCCCAAATTGGCATAATCGAAAGCCGATTTTAGGCATCCTCAACTGCTTTCCATCGTGGGGACGACCAAAGTTCATGGGGGCGTGTTGGCAGCGTAGCGAAGGCGGGACGGGGGCGTGGTTAAGAGATGGGCGTCCTCGGTCGATAATAGAAAAAAGAAGGGCGTCCCTGATGAGCATTTACCCGACTTTACTTGGTCCCTTTTTCTCACAACCAAGCCTCGAAAAGGTGCTCGAACTGACCAGATGACCACCGGAGGGAATTGGGGATGACCTCCCCTTACTCCCCCAGTGGTCACCAACCCCCTCCCACCCAAAAAAAAAAAATTAAAAAAATTTTTCCAGCCTCTATGCCAGCCTCAAATGTCATAACCAGCTCCATCACAGCAGTATGCAGGTCCCTGGAGCAGTTTTTAGTGGGTGCAGTGCACTTCAGGCAGGTGGACCCAGGCCCATCTCCCCCCAATCCCGTTTTACACCAGAATACCTGAAAAAGTAGGCGCACTCCCCAGAGAATGGGGAAGAGAAAAGGCAAAGCCGTGGTGTTGTCCTCCTCGAACACGGCTGGGGTTCCCACCACTTCTCAGCCTACTTTGGAGAGATTCGGGGTCATAACGTCGAGGATATCGGCTCCTGCTTCGGGGAACAGCAAGGCTTTATCGCCGAATCTCAGTGGAGAGGGAGTGACTTTGAGTTCCTCTGTTGGCACGACCCCTCCAAGACCCGGAAACAGTAACGCTTCGCTATGGAGGTCGACAGTGGAAACGCCCGAAGTGGGTTAGGATTTTCACGCGACCCAAGGAGGTCCTGGCGCAGCATCGACTCCGGATAATAAACCAACTTGGGGTTTGGAGAGTGAGCTCTTCCCCCCAAAGATATCTGGAGCGGTTTCTGTGGAGAAATTGGATCTGGTGAAGCCAATAATGTCACAATGGACGTACTATGGGAAGTGCTGCAGAGTGTGAATAACTCTCTTCTTCAAATGTTTAAAAATTTTCAGGAATAAACATGTGAGTTAAAGAATTTTTATTAATACTTATCTAACAAAGTGGAAGTCCAAGATATAAAAATAGAGACTTTGACTACGGAAATGGTTTCTCTAGGAAAATCAATTAATTTGGTAATGAAGGACAGTCATGTTTCTTGTAAAAAATTGGAATTTCTGGAGAACCAATTAAGGAAAAATAACTTGAGAATGATAAATTTTCCTATAATATCTTATATATCAGCTACTGAACTGTTGAAGAAATATTTCTCTGATATTTTGCAAATACCTTTTGCTAGCCACCCTCTGGTGTCTAAAGTGATTTATATTTCCCTTAAAATTTTCTTTATCAGAGAAAAGAGATGTGAATTTAACTGACATTTTGGAAAATTCAGAAATTACAGATAGAGTTATATTATTAGTGACTTTCGCCTTTGATTTAGATAGGAACAATGTTTTGAAATTGTATTTCCGACACATGGCTGATAGTTTTTTGGGTTCAAAGATGAATATATTTCCTGACATATCAAGGGAATCGCAGACTAGGAGGCATGAATTCTTGGCTTTTAAGCCAGGAATCATTGCCCTAGATGGGACCTTCCTAGTGCGATTCCCTTGTAAGTGTTTTATTTCCTTATTACTTATTTGTTGAACCTAAGAAATTACAAGAGTTTGTGGAGTTGAAAGAACAGATGAAGAACCCTGCAGCAACTTCCTTTAGTTACCACTGTACCAGCTGCAATTACCGATTAACCTTCCCCCTCAGAAAATGTGAATTGAATTGTAAGATTAACCATTTTGAGTTTTTCTTATTTTCTTCGAGATTGTTTTCCTGATCTTGGATCTCCTAATCGTGGACAATTATCTATATATATAAAAGGCACTTTGAAGCCTCAAGCCGGAAACTTGAGGCGCCCGAGATATCCGGTTTGGCCTGCAGGCTCCAGTCACTGTAGCTCCGCCCTCGCGTCAAAACGCGATTATGTTGAGGGCGGGGTGGCCCTCGCATCAAAACGCGATGACGTTGAGGGCGGGGCGCCCCTCGCAACCACGTCACTGAGGGACGAACGGACGAAGAGGAGAGGTGTGCAACTCGGAACGGAGGCACGGACGGGGTGTCTGCAACTCGGGAGGGAGGGAGGGAGGACGGGGGGGGGGATTACCCTGCTAGCGCCTGTTTCATTTTTGCCAGAAACGGGCATTTCTTACTAGTATAATATATATTGATGAGAGAAAATGTTTTCTTGTTCCTTTATATTAATTTCTGTTTTTCCTTACATTTATGTGATAAATGTGAATGTAATTAAGTAAAATGAAAAAAAAAAGAAAGAAATGGTCGTCCCCGTTTGATTATGCCCCTCTTAGTGAGCTATGTGCGTAAATCTGAATTAGTGACGATAGTTGCTTGTTAACATCTGATTATCAGTTCCTGTTTGGCGTGTTACTCAATTAAGTTATGCAAACAAAATGGTAACACATGACGATTTGTATGCATAACTCTAGGGGCACCATCTACAGAATCCAGTGGATTACAAGCCAAGGGCTCCTTTTACTAAGCGGTGGTAAGCCCAACGCGGGCTTACCGCTCGCTATACAGGAAGTACTGCCGGGCTACCACAACCCCTATTGCTTCGTCATTTCCAGTGCTACAAAAATTTATTTTGTAGCGCCAGAGTGTACCCAATGGCACTGTCCAGTTACCGCCAGGTTAACCCGGGAGCCCTTACTGTCCCTCCCGAAATGGCTGTTTGGAAAGTGCTTTACTTGCTGCATGACCATTTTCTGGCAGGAAGGCGAGACTTCCCTTTTACCCGATGCAGTAAAAGGGGGCTTCAGCGCATGTGTAAAACACGTGCCGATGCCAGCGCCGGCCCCCATTTTGCCACAGCTTCATCAAAGGCACCCAAAGTTAGGCAAATTTGACCTATTTGCGTTCTGATGCCTACTGGAGTTTAAGAACTAAAAACAAATGTTGACACAAAATTAGGAGTTTGTGAGACCACCCAGGTCCTTTTTTGAGCTGAAAGAAGGGCAGGCTTATATCTAGACCTGTAAATTCCCACAGTAAAGGACATCAGGCACTGGTCGGTAGACAATGAGTCGTTATCAAATTAGAGACACTTAGCTGAAGCTTAATCCTTTGGATACCTCCTGACAACCTCTTCTGTGAAAATTCCTGCCCTGGAACAGACAGAATACCTTTCAACAATGATATAATACAGCAACCGCCCTGCCTATTCAGCAATGTGTTTTTCCAAAACAATACTGAATTGTTGAATTATTGTCATTCTACAGATTTTGTTCGGACAGGAATCTTATAGGCGTTTGAAGAATAGTGATGTCTCACTCTTGGAACTGGTTGTTGAAACAAAGATCTCTTTGAAGAAAGGCTTATTAGGATTTGGCAGTGTCTTTGCTAACTAACCACAGCTAATTTTGTAATGATGCACAGTAAACTTTTTTATAAAACAGTGAGGATCTGAGCGGAGTCATAACTGCCTCGAAAAGCTCCAGGTGAAACATGTAGTCAATGGGGCAGGATATAACATGACTTGACATAATCCCTGTAAGCCACGATTTACATTTGCTAACTAATCCAAGAAAAATGGGTTGGTGTCTTAAGTGGATTTGGCATTATTACCAGCAAGCACAGAAATAGTCATGCATAACTAGGGTTACCATACGTCCTCTTTTAAGAGGACACGTGGTATTAATCTGCAAACAAACCTTTTCCAGAGACGGGAAGGCGGTAGAACTAGAGGACATGAATTGAGGTTGAAGGGGGGACAGACTCAGGAGTAATGTCAGCAAGTATTTTTTCACGGAAAGGGTGGTAGATACGTGGAATGCCCTCCCGCAGGAGGTGGTGGAGATGAAAAAGGTAATGGAATTCAAACATGCGTGGGATACACACAAAGGAATCCTGTTTAGAAGGAATGGTTCTACAGAATCTTAGCGGAGATTGGGTGGCAACGCCAGTAATTGGAGAGTAAAACCAGCGTTCGGCAGACTTCTACAGTCTGCACCCTGATCGTGACTGAATAGATATGGATGGGCTGGAGTGTAAATTTTAAGGGGCTTCAACATTAACCTCAGAACTTTTAGTACAGGAACAGAGCTGGGCAGACTTTTACGGTCTGTACCCTGAGAATGGCAAGGACAAATCAAGCTCGGGTATATATATAAAGTATCATATACCATGTAAAATGAGTTTATCTTGTTGGGAAGACTGGATGGACCGTACAGGTCTTTATCTGCCGTCATTTACTATGTTACTATCCAGCTTATTTTCTAAGGAGATCGCCGGCCATCTTCCGACACAAATCGGGAGTTGGCCGGCAATCTCCTGAACCCGGCCAAATCGGTATAATCGAAAGCCGATTTTGGCTGGCGCCATCTGCTTTCCATCGCGGAGCTGGCCAAACTTCAAGGGGGCGCGTCAGTAGGGTAGCAAAGGTGGGACGGGGGCATGCTCATGAGATGGCCGGCTTCGCCTGATAATGGAAAAAAGAAAGCCGGCCCTGACGAGCATTTCGCCGACTTCACTTGGTCTCTTTTTTTTCAGGACCAAGCTTTAAAAAGGTGCCCCAACTGACCAAATGACCACTGGAGGGAATCGGGGATGACCTCCCCTTACTCCCCCAGTGGTCACCAACCCCCTCCCACCCAAGGTAAGGGAGCTATGCACCTGGGAGCTATTTTTGAAGTCCACTGCAGTGCCCCCTAGGGTGCCTGGTTGGTGTCCTGGCATGTCAGGGGACCAGTGCACTACAAATGCTGGCTCCTCCCAAGACCAAATGCCTTGGATGTGGCCGGGTTTGAGGTCGCTGGCATTAGTTTCCATTATCAGTGAAAAACGATGCCGGCCATCTGAAACCCAGCCATCTCTGACATTTGGCCGGCCCGAACCGTATTATTGAAACGTAAGATGGCCGGCCATCTTTTTCAATAATACGGTTCGGGACTGCTCTTTGCGGCGCAGGCCAAATAGATGGCCGGTGCCATTCGATTATGCCCCTCTAAGTCACATGCCACAAGAGCTGAACAGCAGACACAGCTCTTGTGCTTATTCCCAGTAAAGGGTATGGATGTGGTTTCCAGAGCTGTGGACAACAAGGCAAAAGCAGAACACAAGGGTAAAAATATTTTTAAAAAAACAAAAAACTGCACAGAATTGCAGTGGAAGTCTCTTCCTATGGTAATAATTTGGAAGCTGTCTGTTTTGTTTTGTTGTCGTTGTTCTATGACAACTTTTTGACACTACTGTTAAATGCAGGAAACAAACGCACATGGCATATTTCCCATACCTGTGCAGACTTCAAAAATGCAAGCAGACTGCTTCACCCAGAAGTCGCCCCCATGCAATGAAAGGTCCAGCCCTGCCAGAAAATTTTGAACGTTAAAGGTAGGTATTCCATTCTGTGCTGTGCACAGAATGCTCATTTTAATTCTAATGAACTTGTTGTAATACATTTGCTTAGGATTATGGGTAGCTGCTACAGTGAACGGTAAAAGTGATTTCAGAATCTCTTTGTGCATTAGACACTGAATAACGTGCATGTTAGACTAACTGCAACCAGTCTAAATCAAACATTGGAAGCGAGTTAAGTTTTGAGCATCAGGGCCTCAGTCTGCCTTCCAGATAACTGACTGAGGGCTCCTTTTAATAAGCGGCGGTAAGCCCAATGTGGACTTACCACTTGCTCCATGTGACTCTGGGCAAGTCACTTAACCCTCCATTGCCCCTGGTACAAAATAAGTACCTGAATATATGTAAATCGCCTACCCAAAAGACCCGTCCTAATTCTCAAATATAATTCCACTCATAATTCCACACCATTAGTATTACCCACACCCCAATCCTTTCCCCACATCTCTTATTATTGTTCCACTCTATGTAATTATGTCATCTTTGCGACGCTTTGTTCCATACTTTGTATCATCTCTGTGATACTTTGTACCATACTTTGTAAGCCGCACTGAACCTGATATCGAGCGGGAAAGAGCGGTGTATAAATGCCACAAATAAATAAATAAATAAATAAATGTATTTGCAAAAAAACTCAGAAAGGCAGTATATGAAGTCCCAGTTCCCTTTCCCTATTTGAGATTCTACATGGAATGTTGAAACTATTTGCAGATTCTAGATGGAATGTTGCTACTATTTGAGATTTTGTTGCTACTGTTTGAGATTCTACATTGAATGTTGCTATTCCACTAGCAACATTCCATGTAGAAGCCTGCCCTTACAGAAACAGAAGCCTGTGCGGCCGCATTGCTGATCTGCAAGGGCAGGCTTCTACATGGAATGTTGCTAGTGGAGGAGTAGCCTAGTGGTTAGTGCAGTGGACTTTGATCCTGGGGAACTGGGTTTGATTCCCACTACAGCTCCTTGTGACTCTGGGTAAGTCACTTAACCCTCCATTGCCCCAGGTACAAAATAAGTACCTGAATATATGTAAACCATCAGAAAGGCAGTATATCAAGTCCCATTTCCCTTTCCCTACTTGAGATTCTAGATGGAATGTTGCTACGAGATTCTGTTGCTACTATTTGAGATTCTACATGGAATGTTAATGTTGCTATTCCACTAGCAACGTTCCATGTAGAAGCCTGCCCTTGCAGATCAGTAACGTGGATGCGGAGGCTTCTGTTTCTGTGAGTCTGATGTCCTGCACATATGTGCAGGACGTCAGACTCACAGAAACAGAAGCCTGCGCGGCCGCATTGCTGATCTGCAAGGGCAGGCTTCTACATGGAACGTTGCTAGTGGAGGAGTAGCCTAGGGGTTAGTGCAGTGGATTCTGATCCTGGGGAACTGGGTTCAATTCCCACTGCAGCTCCTTGTGACTCTGGGCAAGTCACTTAACCCTCCATTGCCCCTGGTACAAAATAAGTACCTGAATATATGTAAACAGCTTTGAATGTAGTTGCAAAACCTCAGAAAGGCGGTATATCAAGTCCCATTTCCCTTTCCCTATATCGGAAGTACCGCCAGGCTACTACAGCAGTCCGGGGGTACTTCCCACCTCTACTGTGCTGTCCTTTTCTGAACTACAAAAAAATGTATTTATTTGTGTAGTGCTGGACTGTACCTGGCAGTAATTGTGGCAGGGCCAGAGGTGAACTGTGGAGAAAATCATCTCACATCTGAGTTTTAAAAGTCGCAACTTTGACATTTTCCCATGAAAAAGATCCATCTGGTACTTTGTGCTACTTCTGAGAGATTTGTTTTCTTTTGAAAATGAGGGCCATATTGTAGAGTTGGAGGTAATTAATAGTTTTAAGGGAACTAACCTGCCTATTATATAATGAAAATGAAGTCAACTGCTTGGATTGTCAGTGGCAATTCATCCTAGTCTAATCGTGAAACTATACAGACCACGATACTGCCATAAATCCTTGACCCTGTAGTCAAACATTTTATCTCAACAGCTCCTGGGAGCTTTAGTCAAAGGTATTTGGCAGAATCAGCCCTTGAGAAACATAGAAATAAAAATTCTACCACCCAATTTGCAACATTTATATGTGGACAATGACCCAGACACTCGATCTTATCTCTGACATATACCATACAATCAAAAGCGTTTCACAGCCTGGATAAATATATGCAAATTCAGATTTTGCCTGAATTCCATCTGGAAGAGATTAATGTAGAGGTGTTGGCAGATGAATGTTATGCATGTTCCAGCTACATTCTCCTTCTTAGAGAGGTTTCGTATTCTTAGAGTCATGGTTTCACTCTCCATTAAGTCTCTTCATGCAGTTACTACTTTACTACTACTTATCATTTCTAAAGCGCTACTAGACGTACGCAGCGCTGTACACTTGAACATGAAGAGACAGCCCCTGCTCGACAGAGTTTACAATCTAATTAGGGCAGACAAACAGGACAAATACGGCAAAAGGACAAAGAGTAGCAAGATTCCGGAACCCAAAGAGTAACAAGATTCCGCGCAGAATCCCAAGAGTAGAAAGATTCCGGAATCCCAAAGAGTAGCAAGATTCTGAAATCCCAAACACTACTACTACTATTACTTATCATTTCTATAGTGCTATTAGACGTACGCAGCACTGTACACTTGAATATGAAGAGACAGTCCCTGCTTGACAGAGCTTACAATCTAATTAGGACAGATAAACAGGACAAACAAGAGATAAGGGAATATTAAGGTGAGGATGATAAAATAAGGGTTCTGAACAAGTGAATAAGGGTTAGGAGTTAAAAGCAGCATCAAAAAGGTGGGCTTTTAGCTTAGATTTGAAGACGGCCAGAGATGGAGCTTGACGTACCGGCTCAGGAAGTCTATTCCAGGCATATGGTGCAGCAAGATTAAAGGAACGGAGTCTGGAGTTAGCAGTGGAGGAGAAGGGTGCAGATAAAGAGAGATTTACCCAGTGAACGGAGTTCCCGGGGAGGAATGTAGGGAGAAATGAGAGTGGAGAGGTACTGAGGAGCAGCAGAGTGAAAGAAACTTTTGTCTGACTACCTAAAACTGATTGTTGAGAGCGGCCTAAGTTCCCAAGGAATGAATGCAATACTGCAAATTATGCATCCAAATGAATATGAAATGTCAAGATATTCTTTTATTTACAAAGGAGTATATTCACAGAAGGATGTCGAGAAAATAATTTGAAAGATCTAATCTAGACACTGTACATGTATACTGCCGATTACCGCTCGGTTAGCGTCATTTAGTAGAAAATGAAGAAATACTTATGTACTTATATACCTATGACATCTACGCATGGGTAGCGATGAGTGTTTCATGCAGAGTGCACATAAATATGATATGGGCATCATTAGCATGTGTGGATTCTTTTGTGAAGAGTGCACGCACTTTTATGCCATAACAATTAACAATAGGAATTCCAATGCATCACTACGTACTTAATAATCTGACTGTTTTCTGATTTATTGAATTGATCATATCCATTATGTTACACTTGTTTTTGTATGTAACTAATTGTTTATCTGCTGTTGAATGGCGCCTGCCATAATGTAATATTGTAAGCCACATTGAGTCTGCAAATAGGTGGGAAAATGTGGGATACAAATGCAACAAATAAATAAATAAATAAATAAATAAATAAATAAATACAATGTATATTTCCTGGTAAGGACACACTTTTTTGCATATTTACATGCTATCAGAAAAAAGTGCACAATTTTTTCAATATTGCCCTAGTATTAAAACAAAAAAACAAACCAAAATAAAAAATAAATAAAAAATAGAGAACTTAAAAATTAAAATTCTTGTAATTGACAAAGGAAATTATACAAAAATGAAATTGTTTGTGCTGCAGTGAGTAGAAAGTGGTGCAACAAGCATAAAAAAAACCCCTAGGGGCTCTTTAACCAAGCTGCATTAGGTACTAATGCATGCCAAATGCAGAAAGAAATGGACTAGCAGGATGCATTCAGGCATTCTGTGGTAACTTGGAAGTCTGTGCATACTAATATACCTGAAAAAAAATTCTTCTCTCCCCTCCTTACATTTCTAGCTATTTGTTTGTCCACCTGTGCTTTTACCAGATGTATATATCTCTTGGCTTCTTACAGTTTCACCCGGTATTCTTTTCTGTCTTCCTCTTCTTGAGTTTTTCTGTATTTCATGAATGACATCTCTTTTGCCTGGGATGAAAAACAGGCAGATTGGGGGTGGGACTGTTACTTGTGTAGGTATTTCAGAAATTACCTGTATATGCACAAGCATTTGCCAATATAGGGGAAAAGGAAATAGGACTTGATATACCACCTTTCTGTGGTTTTTGCAACTACATTCAAAGCGGTTTACATATATTCAGGTACTTATTTTGTAACAGGGGCAATGGAGGGTTAAGTGACTGGCCCAGAGTCACAAGGAGCTGCAGTGGGAATTGAACTCAGCTCCCCAGGATCAAAGTCCACTGCACTAACCACTAGGCTACTCCTCCACTAGCAACATTCCATGTAGAATCTCAAATAGTAGCAACCACTAGGTTACTCTTCCACTCCTTAGGATTCCGGAATCTTGCTATTCTTTGGGGTTCTACACGGAATGTCGCTACTCTGAGATTGTGCATGGAATCTTGTTAATGGCACTTGATATACTGCCTTTCTGTGGTTTTTGCAACTACATTCAAAGTGGTTTACATATATTCAGGTACTTATTTTGTACCAGGGGCAATAGAGGGTTAAGTGACTTGCCCAGAGTCACAAGGAGCTGCAGTGGGAATGGAACTCAGTTCGCCAGGATCAAAGTCCAGTGCACTAACCACTAGGATACTCCTCCACTCCTCCTAACTTTAAAGCCTCAATATCTTGCAGTATAACCTTGGCGCACAAGCGCACACTTGAAGTCTCTATTATTTTCTGAAGTTTCCTTTATTGAATAAAACAGATAATTTACTCACAGTCAGATGTTCAGAAGTGTGGCCCCAGGGCACAGAGACTCCGTAATTCTGAGAGCTGTATCAGTGGTTGGAGGTAGAAATCTGAAGAGAGGCAGCTTTATTGCAGAGGTGAGAAATAGTTGAACAGAGAGAAGTATCTCAGAGCTGGGTGACTGGAGCATGCAATATCTCATTAATAAGATATATTCAATTATATAGAATTCATGTTTAGTGCACATCATACCAGTACCTATCTTTAGGTGATCTATAGAGAATTACATCATATATCTTTACACACACCACTAAAGGAGTAGAATACTGGCCTTTGTATGTATGGTTTGCATAGTATAAAATTATCCGCTTGCCCTGGGATTCTATATATCATGCTGAGATTTCCAAATGGAAAATGGCCCGGCGCACACCCAGAAGACATGCTCGCACTACCACGGGCCACTTTTTACCATGGCTTAGTAAAAGGGCCTCTTAATTATGGGAAAACTTACTTCAGAATTTCCCCCACAATGTATTTCAGTAGGATACAAGATCCCCATATCAAGTCCACCTAGAAAGACATATTATTGTTCTCATATGGCATAATGCCTTATCGGCAACGACAATCCACAGTAAAACATTTATAAATCTTGACGGGATTGGATGAAATGTGTGGGAGGCATCTTCTTTTGCAGCTCCTGTATTTATAAACTACGACGACTATCCCAGCTCATCAGAAGTCTTTGTTGCCATGAGAATGAGACGATGGCGCTTCTGCAGAGCTGATACACAATTTACTGATGTCACTCTTGAATGGCGGGTGGAAAATGTAAAACAGACATGTCCTGAATGTTCAGCAGACTTTCCGGTGAGATTTGTTTCAGCTTCCTGTGATGAATAATATAGCAATGCAGATATGACTGGATTAACTCATCTTTAATGTTGAAACTACTCAGCCTGGCTTTCTGCTTCCCAAATCAAAAAAAAAAAAAAAAAGGACAGGTAACTACTCTTAGAGTGATGAAAGAGTCCCGGGGGCTTCTTTAACATAGGAATCATAGGAATTATGCAGCTGATGACAGAGCTTGGATAATCAAAGGCACATTCAAGAGTAGTATAAAGCTACAAAGGGTCTGTTTTCCTAACTCCTATATATATATATGTAACCCACCAATCCAAACTTTAGCGATGGGTAGTATAATCACAACTGAAATAATCATAAAGTTTCCATGAAATTTCCCACCTCTTTAACATTGCTTTTGACTCGTAACCACTTGTAACCACTCGCCTCCACCTACCCTCCTCTCTTCCTTCCCGTTCACATTAATTGATTTGATTTGCTTACTTTATTTATTTTTTGTCTATTAGATTGTAAGCTCTTTGAGCAGGGACTGTCTTTCTTCTATGTTTGTGCAGCGCTGCGTATGCCTTGTAGCGCTATAGAAATGCTAAATAGTAGTAGTAGTAGTAGTAATATATTGTAAATGTTTTCTTAGTCGAGGATTTTTTTTTTCCAATTCCATGACTCTAATAATCAGACCTCTTACATAAGTACATAAGTATTGCCGAACTGGGAAAGACCAAAGGTCCATCAAGCCCAGAATCCTGTTTCCAACAGTGGCCAATCCAGGTCACAAATACCTGGCAAGATCCCCAAAAAGTACAAAACATTCTATACTGCTTGACCCAGAAATAGTGGATTTTCCACAAGTCCATTTAATAATGGTCTATGGACTTTTTCGTTAGGAAGCCGTCCAAAGCTTTTTTAAAACTTCGCTAAGCTAACCACCTTTACCACATTCTCTGGCAACGAATTCCAGAGTTGAATTACACGTTGAGTGAAGAAACATTGTCTCTGATTCATTTTAATTTTACTGCATTGTAGCTTCATCGCATGCCCCCTAGTCCTAGTATTTTTGGAAAGCGTAAACAGATGCTTCACATCTACCCGTTCAACTCCACTCATTATTTTATAGACCTCTATCATATCTCCCATCAGCCGCCTTTTCTCCAAGCTGAAGAGCCCTAGCCGCTTTAGCCTTCCTCATAGGGAAGTCTTCCCATCCCCTTTATTATTTTTGTCACCCTTCTCTGCACCTTTTCTAATTCCACTATATCTTTTTTGAGATGCGGCGACCAGAATTGAACACAATTTTCGAGGTGCGGTCGCACCATGGAGCGATACAAAGGCATTATAACATCCACACTTTTGTTTCCCATTCATTTCCTAATAATACCTAACATTATATTTGCTTTCTTAGCCGCAGCAGCACACTGAGCAGAAGACTTCAACGTATCATCAACGACAACACCTAGATCCCTTTCTTGGTCGGTGACTCCTAACGTGGAACCTTGCATGACGTAGCTATAATTCAGGTTCCTCTTTCCCACAAGCATCACTTTGCACTTGCTCACATTAAACGTCTTCTGCCATTTAGACGCCTAGACTCCCAGTCTTGTAAGGTCCTCTTGTAATTTTTCACAATCCTCCTGCGATTTAACAACTTTGAATAACTTTGTGTCATCAGCAAATTTAATTACCTCACTAGTTACTCCCATCTCTAGGTCATTTGAAAATGAATGTTGGTCTAGATTTTCTCACATGGGGAAATGAATTGCTTGCTGAGGAGTCCCCAGTGAGCCTCATACTGGTCAAGCAAACACAGGTGCTCTTTCCTTGGCCTCTTCGGTGGCATTGAAAATGAATGGATTGTTGATTCATATAGAGGAAACAAATAGCAAATGTATATTCTTGGTGGCTTGTCTTAGACTAGGCTGAGTACTGGACAGGTCTTAAGTCTGCTAGAATGAAGATAATGTGGTAATCCAAATATGCATGTGATTTTCAGGGGAAAAGGCCAAAAACACTGGAATAGTTCAGAGCAAAATCATCTAACATCATATTATCGAGTAGCCTTAATCTTCTCCTCTATCTTCAATAAGTGTTAGCCAGCTCCTGTAGATCAGTAGTTTTTAACCCAGCCATTTGTGTTTTCAGGATATCCACAATGAATATGCATGAGATAGATTTGTATATGAAGGATGCAGTGGATGTAAATCTCTCTTACGAATATTCATTGCAGATATCTTGAAACACAACTGGCCGGGTACGCCATGAGGACTGGGTCGAGAAGCACTGCTGTAGAGATTTAGATTAGTCATTTCCCAAGCCCTCTTCTCCTTTTGCAGTGGATCTGATATTCAACCAGTGACTGCTATGGCCTGACTTTGGCCCAAGTATTCATTCCAGGCTTAATCTGGGCAGTGACATTGAAAATCTAGGTCTTGCCTGGCTGCCAAAAGTTATCCAATACCCAGAATAAATATCACAGCTATTTCTGCCGTCTCGCTTCTATGGATAATTATCCAAGAACTGGCAACTAAATATCATGGGGCCTCTGAGAACCTCTGGGTCCACCTCAACTCTGTCCCCTGACAACTCCACCGTTAATTGAATAGAGCCATGGCCCAAGGATTTTCAGTAGCAATCTCCAGTTACATGCTGCTGCAAATCTCGGAAACATTGGGCCAATCAATGGGTGATAATTGGAAAGGAGCCTCTCCTGCATATTTATCTCCCACTAAATATTGGCACATTAATTTCTGGACTCCTTCTCACCAGCGATGGCATAGGCGGTCGGTGGCCCAACTGTTTGGGGAGGCTAAAGGGGGCGGGGTTAGGGGTGTGGGCCAGGGGTGGAGCTTAAATCCATAATTGTCTGATAACACACAGAAAAAATAAATAAATAAAAATAAAAGTCACAATTAATACATTTTAATAAATTTAGATATTAGATATGTATCATATGTGAAAGAATAAAGTGGTTGTTCAAAGCATATACTAACCACAATCGCTCAACTGCAAAACACTATGCACAACTTTGTACAAATACACACCCAGAACCTTATTGTACCATAAATATTACACTGGGTAGAACCTAATACACCAATATACCACCCACACAGAAAATGTAGACTGTCAACAATATGAAACAAGGGATCATAATATCACAATTCTCATGTAGAGCCACAAAACACCCTAATTCATGTTTAATGTGGGATAAAATGCCATAAATAAGTAAATAAATATAAACTTGTAATGTTGAGCACCTGATTCTCAAAATGGACATATTCCAAACACTATAATGAAAATAAAATGATCTTTTCTACCTTTGTTGTCTGGTGACTTTTTCTGATCATGCTGGCCCAGTATCCGATTCTGCTGCTATCTGTCCTCAGTGCAGGTCAGGAAGTCATCCTCCTTAAATATCTCCCTGGCAACCCAGGACACCTCCAGCCAACACCCCCCCCCCCCCCCCCCCGCTCTCCCAGCAGTAAGGTAAACACATTAAACCATAAACCAATTTCTACAACTGGTTATACAAGGCTAGAGGGCTTTCACTGTAGCTCCTGCTGTGAGAATGGAGGTAAATCAACAATTTAAACCCCTCAGGGGAGGCTTAGCCTCTCCAAGCCTCTTATACCAGGCGCCTATGAGTGATGGTCATACAAGAACTAAACACCATCTCACTGTAGACTCTCAGCACTTCTCCCTGAGTCCTGCCCACTATCCCAGCTGAGGTGGCTACTGAAGCTGGATAACGACTTTGTTATGGATCCCCCACCCTCCAGTGCTAACAATGTAAGGACTGATACCTCTTAACTGTAGAATCCAAAGAGCCCCTTTGGAGGAGATTCAATATATGGCACCTAAAAAATCGGGGCTGAAAGCAGTGCTGACAAAGTGTATTCTATAATCGGCACCTAGATTTAGGCGCCGATTATAGATTACACTTAGTTGATATTTCAGCGCCTAAATCTGCGAGCAATCCATTTACACCAAATAAAACATGGCATAAATCCAGGCGAGTAGATTTGAAAATGACGGAATAGTACCAAAGTGGAAGCCTGCTACATTGGGTGTGTTCCAGGGGTGTTTTAGGGGCGGAGTCCAGTTAGCTCCTGATATTCAGAGCTAACTGGCCATGTTTAGTGCATAAATAGGATCACAAAAATAGTTGTCCTATCTTTGGGCTCCTTTCACTAAGCAGCAGTAAACCCAACGCGGGCTTACCGCTCGCTATACAGGAAGTACCGCCGGTGGTACTTCCCACCCCTAGCGTGCCATCATTTCCGGTGCTACAAAAATGTATTTATTTTTGTAGTGCTGGAGTGTACCCAGCGGTAATCGGACAGTGTACGGTTACCACCAGGTAACGCGGGAGCCCTTACCACCACCTCAATGGGTGGCGGTAAGGAATCCCCCCCCCCCCCGAAATGGCTGCGCGGCAAGTGCGTTACTTGCCACATGGACATTTCCTGCGGGAAGGCGAGACTTCCCTTTTACCAGCTGCATTAGAAAGGGCCCTTTATGCCCTAGCCCATGGCTGGTTATGTGTGAATATTGACGTAAGTGGGCATGCACTGGGCTTTAACCACCCCCCCCCCCCAAAAAAAAAAAAAAACACAGAAATTGAATGCCAAAGCCTTCCCAGGGCCCCACATTGAATTTCTGGTTTTAGTGCTGGTGGAAGACAAAAAACCGCCGTCCCCAACCCCTGCGTCGAGGTCTGGCTATGCCCCTGTCTTTTACAGCAGTGTTTTTTTCAAGGGAATAGAAGTGCTGTATGTACAAACTTGCCACATGGCCATTTCCTGGGGGAGTCTTTACCTGGCGGTAAAAATAAAAAAAATATTTCTGGTCATGCCAGAAATGGTGCACAGTGGATCAGCAGTCGTGCAGGATTGGCACACGCCAATGCTGTGGTAGCTCTACTAATGCAATGTAAAAGGGCTCCTCTTATGACCAAATGCCTTGCACTTCGCCGGGTTTGAGATGGCTGGGCCTGGTTTCCATTATGGCTGAAAAATGAAGCCGGCCATCTCCTCTACACCCGGCGATCGATTTAGCCGGCTCCAACCGTATTTCGAAAATATGGTTGGCTCCGCTCCCTTGCGGCACCGGCCCCGAAGATGGCCGGCCAGCTATTTGGCCGGCGCAGTTCGATTATGCCCCTCTTTATCACCTAGTAAATAAGTGGTTGTAATGGCTCCCACAGTAATGGCCACACACTATTTGGAAAATTAGCACATGGCTATTATAGGAGAATGCAAATGTGGCCATTTTACCACCACGCTAAAAGTAGCTGCAGTGCAAAGTAAACCCACATGCTTCAAGCAGCACTGGCCACTTTTGAGTGCAGCTTAGTAAAAAGGCCCCTAAGACAGTTCCGTTGTTTGTTAGTTAAACCTCTCTTTTCAGAAATTTCAGACATTTTCATATATGTGTTAAGAGTGTCATCCTGTAGGTATGAATTGGTCGAGCTGTGGCACCACCTCCCCAGGAAAGGAAAAATAAAAAACAACCCAGAAATATCATTGGAAAACTGTGATAGGTTTATTACAATCTGATATGCCTGGTTTCTCGGGAAGAAAGATCAACTATCTGCTAAAGGAATAAAATAGCAGATAGCTACACATCTGCATTACTTATTTTCTTAATGGAATTCTGCAGAACTTGCAAACTAAAATTGAATATTGACTGAAAATTGAATTGACCTTATAGACTTACCAATAAGAAACAAAGTCAGATCGTCAAGATCCTACCTAAACCTACACTACCCAAATGGCAAAGGACTGAGATACAAAACAACTTACGCAGCCGGCTTCTCCTACATAAGCGCACAACTATGGAATGGGCTCCCAAAAGCTGTGAAAACAATCCACGACCACTTGAACTTCAGGAAATCACTAAAAACCAACCCCTTCAAAAAGGCCTACCCCAACGACCCCCACGTTACCCTCTTCACCTACCAACACAGCATGACTATGATCGAATAGGACATCACGCAATCTTCATCCATTCCGACCCTCCACTTATACCTCATACGATCACTATACAACTTTGTATTTGTTATCCACCGACTGGGTAAATGCCTCTGACGGTACTATGTAAGCCACATTGAGCCTGCAAATAGGTGGGAAAATGTGGGGTACAAATGCAATAAATAAATAAATTAGTCTCTCTCTCAAGTCAAGATAATTGGGATCTGCAGGTAAGCTGGTCACATGAGTTGGTATAATGCTAATGAACAATTAGAAAACAAGCAGATCATCTGTACCCTTCAAAGTACCTATCTCTACTCACTGAGAGCCGACAAGTCTAGTTTTCCGGGTAACCATGCTATGCAAATAAAGCTGGTTCTCAGAGTAGGTGCATACAGATGTTTCATACCTTATATATCCATTGGCCATACCCTGAATAACTAGCCTATTTATGAGCATTGAGGACCGAAATATCATGAGAAATGTGTTTGGTGGACAGCAACAGAAGCAGATATTGTACTGTTTTAATCAGACAACAATAATATGTTGTAAGAAAATACAGAATGGTTGTCAATTGGATTAAGGTTTCATTCTGTAACATACTGATGAAACCATACGATACACAAGTGCACGATGAGAAGCAAGTCTCTATCAAATGGGCAAACACTAGTTCCTGTCTCTGTGCAACATTCAGTGCAGAACTGCAGATCACTCAAAGCAATTGTCAATCTGTGGCACCCCACAGTCAGTAGCAAGTTGCCCTGGCAACCTTCAATTGCTTTATTGATTTCAGTTAAAATTACCACCTGGCTCTTTTTTTTTCTTTCAGGACAGATTGATCCAGTTCTGGTTTTGGCTCACTGCATGAATAGACTTCTAATTCTGATTTACCAAAAATGAGCAAGACTCCTTATAGCTGGAAGGGGGTTAAAGGAAGACTAGAGCAAACTATCCCTAGGCAAGAAATTGACTGGAACATTCCACTATACTTCAGCACCATGGTCTGGACAGCTCCTGTGCCAGGCAGATAACAGATGATCACATCTAAACCTGCAGATCCCTTTTCATCTTGGTGGTTTTCCTTAAGATTAAAGACACATAAGGCTCAGACTTGTTAATAGGGTAATCCAAACTGCAACAGGTACAAGTCTTTATTTCCCAATTATATCTCCTATTATCTATTAATTGCGGGTGGAAAAAAAAAGGCTTCAGAAGCTCTGCAAATTATCTTGGTTTATGTATTGTTTTATATTGAAATGACCATCGTACAGCTAAGAAGGCTTCCTATTTAGTTAAAAAAAACATTATTGTTTGACTTTTTATTTTAGCATTTTTGCAATTCATTTCTAAGTTTCTTCTAATTTCATAACAATGTTTTTCATAATAAAAAATTGTAAAGTAAGAACACTTATCTGAATGATCCTGCCAGCTTGCTCTACAGACTGACTAATGAGGAAGCCTGGTCTTTTTTTAATATAAGGCAATATATGAACCAAGAGAATTCTCTGAGCTTCTGAAGTCGTTTCCCCACACAATTAATACATAGTAACATAGTAAATGATGGCAAATAAAGACCTTTATGGTATATCCAGCCTGCTCAACAAGATAAACTCATTTTACATGGTATGCGATACTTTATATGTATACCTGAGTTTGATTTGTCCTTCCCATTCTCAGGGCACAGACCATAGAAGTCTGTCCAGCACTGTTCTTGTACTAAACGTTCTGAAGCTAATGTAGAAGCCCCTTAAAATTTACACTCCAGACCATCCATATCTATTCAGTCAAGATCAGGGCATTGAAGGACCTCACATGTGTCAGTGTACTAGGTTGTGGACACTATGCTTGAGTGGTTCATCAGAGTCTTAACTGATTACTGAAGCTGAACAGACAGTTTCTTAGTTTCTTGTTTTCTAATATATTGTTTTATAAGTATAGATTTTTAAATTCTAATATAATCCTTGTTCCAGTTTTGTTTCCTGAGGAAGCGAGGAGCGAAACACGGGGCCACTTATGTCATCAGCAAAGATTGAGTATCAGTGACTTCAACAGAAGTGGATGGAGCAAGAGATTTTGAAGAGAACCTGGGAACTATACAATGTGAAGCTTAGAAATTGTAGTTGATCCTGGTTTGAGGAATATTTCGATGGGAGTTAGATTGCGACATCTAGGAGTGGAGGAGTGGCCTAGTGGTTAGGGTGGTGGACTTTGGTCCTGGGGAACTGAGGAACTGAGTTCCACTCCCACTTCAGGCACAGGCAGCCGTCCTTGTGACTCTGGGCAAGTCACTTAACCCTCCATTGCCCCATGTAAGCCGCATTGAGCCTGCCATGAGTGGGAAAGCGCAGGTTACAAATGTAACAAAAAAAAATTGGATAATGTTTTTTTTTAAACAAGAATTTTGAAGGTTTCTTTTAAAGACTTTGTTTATGGATGTCAGGTGTAGTTATTGTGTGGATCCACTCTCTCAAGCAGTTTTTATAGACTATCTTCAAGGCTTATCTATTCTTTGAACAATTTTTTTCACTATGGTTTTTCACTAAGGATGCACAAGTTCCAGATTGGGAAATGAGAGAATGGATTTGATCTACAAAAGTTAAGTGTAATTTTATTCCATATTTCCAGCAGTGTCGAGTGATAAAGCAAAATATTTATGACCACAGTGGAATGATTTTCATCATAAACCCATAGAATCCTGATTGGCATTTGTGGTGATATACTGAGCACCAACTACAAAGTTCTTCATGCCTTTATAGTGACATTTTATTGTATATTTTTTTTTTATTATTAATGCTTTTACAATACATTTACAAGTCATACATAAACTTGCATTGGTAATGCGGACCTGAATACATTAAAAAAAACATTAGTTCATTATAATTTTTTGATGCTATATTGAAAGAAATTGGTCTTTAAATAGAGTGTATTTACTTGCAGTGACTAATTTTGAGTTGTTACAGCCTGTGATATATATTTAATAAATATTAATGAGATAGACGTGCATGCAGTGGAGGCAGTGCAATGAAATATTACATTATTCTATAAATATTCTTCCTTCTTAGGTTTGCCCGTGTGAGATAAGAAATAGTGGACCCAATATTCAAAGTCATTTAAATGGCCTGGTGTTATGGGCATGCACCAAATCTAAAATGACCACCAGGGGGGCACAGTAGGCTGGCGGTTGTCTCATTTAGGCACACTCTATTCGTGCCTAGTGCCTAACGCATCTTTGTAAAAGGGCCCCAACAAAAGGCATTTTAATTCATAAGTGCATGCACATTTTAATGAATGCCAATTAGCACTGGTGATTACTGGCACCCAATTATCAGTGATACCTGGCTTGTTATTGAATTAAACTGCGTGTGCAAATTGGGCACAAACCCAAATTTGCATGCACAATTCTGAACACCATATATTTGGTAAAACAAAATACGAAAGTGCCATACCCCTAAGAGAAAAACTACACTGGCTTTCACTTAAAGAACGTATTACGTTCAAAGTCTGCACCCTGGTTCATAAAATCATTTACGGAGAGGCCCCGGTCTACATGTCAGATCTCATAGACTTACCACCCAGGAACACTAAAAGATCGGCACACACATTCCTGAATCTCCATTTCCCCAGCTGCAAAGGACTAACATACAAATTAACACATGCATCCAGCTTTTCCTACATAAGCACACAGCTATGGAATGCACTACCACTTAATGTGAAAAAAATGCACGACCTAACCAACTTTCGGAAATCACGGAAGACTTGCCTCTTCAACAAGGCATACCGCAACGATCCATCCTATGAACTTTAATGCAATACCACTTTATCTCTTATTTCGAATATGAACTCTTTATACTTGATTGCTTAATTCTACTATGTCACTCATGATCTTTATGTAATACCACTTGTATCTCTCACTCCGGAATGGCGATCGCCATGACGGAACAATGTAAGCCACATTGAGCCTGCAAAGAGGTGGGAAAATGTGGGATACAAATGCAGAAAATAAATAAAATAATAAAAATATATAGATTTGTAGGGAATTAGTCCATACTTGAGGCTGAAATTTGGCAGCATCAAAGTTTATTAAAACTTGCTGTACTGCTTAAGCTAACTTACAGATCTATGCAACTGAAATTCCTCTATCTTGTGGTAGTAATAAGTCTCATATACCACCTTTGGTACCTTTTTACTCAACTGTTCACAAACTGTAGTAGAAGCAGAGAGGGGAAGGTAGTTGATGTTTCTGATAGATGTAGGAGCAGCAACAGCACTAGCGGAGAAGTATATAGAGAATGAGCTCCAATCCCCAGTGAAAATGTAGCAGTGTTTGCTCCCATCTCCACAGAGGAGCCGAGGATAGCACAGGCAATACAATATAGAGGGACTGGAAGTCGGCAGCAGGTAAAGCAAACAGAGCAGAGTAGCAGGGCATACCCTGTTCCTAACTGAAAAGTGCACAGAAGGGTTATTATAGATAAAGAACCTTCTGAATCCTCATGTAAGGGATTTCCAGGAGAATTACCAGATATTGATAATTTAGCAGCTGAGAATGATCTGGAATTTAAGTCATTAGCCCGCTAAATGGTAAAGAGGTAAGAAGTGCTACATTCAGCTTCACTAGCACTCAGGAAGTTTAGAAGGAGGTCAAGACAGTGAAGGATTCCCTGGCTTTTCATTTCCTGCTCTTCCCTCAGTTTCAGTTCCATCTGCAGCAGCAACAGCCCCCAAAAACGCATAGGGAAAGTACCTTAAAAATTCAAGGTGTCGAGGAATATTAAAGTGCAGAAGGATGTTAGTAAAGGAAATCCAATAGCCATCTGCCAACAGTGTTGAGTTGTTTGATCTAGGTTTAAAGGAGGATGTTGGAAATTCCATTCTTCTGGGAAATTTCAGGGGTCATTTCGGTGCCCCTTAACTTTTCATCCTGTGTCAGCCAGGTCATAGAGGAGTAGCCAGACCTGTTATTTGGGTGGGCTCAGAGTTAACCTGGATAGGCCCTTCCCACCCTACCCCTGTACATGCATACAGGTTTTTTTTAACCTTCCCCTCTACCACTGCAGCCATCTCTCTTTTTCTTGTCCCTTCTGTCCCTACTCTCATGTCTTCATCTTTCTCCCTCTCCTCCACCCCAGACTGGCATCTGCTCTTTCCCCCCCCCCCCCCCCCACCACCACCACCACCCATGGCCCAGCTTAGCTGCAGGTGGGCCTGGATGAGCATAGTCCCACCCAGTCTAGAGGTCCATGAGGCTCTCAAAACATCTCAGTGGCAGCACCTCACTCCCTTTGCAGCCCAGCAACTGTCCCTCTCTTTCTGAACACCCCCCCCCACCCCCTGTCTACCTCAAAAGCTTCCTATAGGCAACCTGTGCCAGCCCTGCAGGCTTCCCTCTGCTGTGTCCATGGCAGTGAAGAAACAGGAAGTAATGCATCAAGGGTGGGATATGGTACAGGGAAGCCTGCATGGTCGCTATAGGTGTTGCCTATAGGAATCGCTGCCAAGAATGTCTCTTGGGGGAGACTGGGGGCGGGGGTCCAGAGAGAGGTGGGCAGATGCCATACAGTAGAATTTACACGCACCACTTTATAGAATATGCCTAGCAACATGTGCATTTAAATTCTAATTAATCCAAATTAGTGACCTATTATCAGCACCAATTGGCTTGTTAATTAAGTTAAATGTGCAAATTGGCCATGTGGCAAAAATTGTGCCTGTAGCTTTAATCGCTAGATATAGAACCTGTGGTTTGGGGGACAATTCTAAAAGTGGACACCTCCTTTTAGGCATCTGATTCCATATGGTGAGAGTCTATTTTTTCATAGCATCTGGGCATCCACATTCCATTGTTGATGTGCCTTATAATTTATGCACCAAAAGTTACAGCAGTCAGAAACCTGGTATAACTTCAGTCACATAAATGCAGCAGAGATGCACATAACAGATATCACTCTGTTAAGTTATGTACATAAGTGGTAGCACCATCCATTCTCCACCAATGTTCTGCCGCTTCATTTTTGTAGTGGATTGTAGAGAGCGATTGCTGTGTCTAATCAAACCAGTTGTACCTTGCAAGTTATAACCTTTTGGGTGTTTGCATCATTGGAAGATTGAATGCTATAGATAGAGGATTGGATTCCTGATGTAGGCAGTAATGCTGAAATACATTCCGTGTTGGGTCATACCTCTGATTGTACCACACCTGGTTTGCATTGGAATAAACGCTATAAACTATTAACATTTGGCTTCCTTGGACTTTTTCCAAACTCCTGTGTATTTTTTGTGTGTGCCACCCCTGTTCTCCTCAGCTGCATGTCCCCTTGCATTTACATGTATGTCACTAATACATGCCTTCACAGAACAGTACTTAAGGACCCTGATGGCACTTCCATGGTTAAGAGTTGGATTCTATACGTTTATGCTTGCAAGGCATGTGGATACCTAGTTACATTCGCAGATCGCTGGCTATTGTTTTATTAAACTGTTCTCTACCTTGAAATCATCGGGCACAATCACCCCAATGCTTTTCTTCTGGTCAATGCATATCAGTTCTTCACTCCTTCTGATTTTTGTTTTCCAAAAGTTTGACTTTCCTTTTTGCATCCATTCATAACCGCAAAGCAATAACATACTCCATAAGTTTTCTTTTCATTCTATCACATCTTAATATCTTCTGTAAAAAAAATGCAAATATATCTTCCCAACACTTCTGTAATATCACTCACATAGATGTTAAACAGAACCAGCTCCATGGCCAGATCCCTCAGGCACTCCACTAATCCCCCTTTTCTCTTCAGATTGAAGCCTGTTAATCATTACATCTGTTTTCTATTGTTCAACCAGATTTGATTCTTGTCCACCAACTGCTCGATTATGTGTGAGCCACCTTCATGAAACACTATCCAAAGCTTTGCTTCTCATCATGAAAACAATATCCAGTGCAGGCCTTTGATCCAATTTTCTAGTTACCTAATCAAAAAGAAAACTTCGTGATTTGTTTAACATGTTGTCTCTCTGTTGAAACTTTACTCCATTAGATCTTGCAACCTATTGGGGTTTTTTAAAGTCCTCTTTCTATCAATAGCATCACTATTAATTTTCCTACTGCTGAGATGAGACTTACCAGTCAATAGTTCTAACATTTTTTCTGCTCTATTTTTATGAAGACGGAGAAAATCTGTCTTCAATTCAGCAGAATGTATATTATGGGGGGGGGGGGGGGGGTTGGTGGTACTAAGTATGATTCTATCATGTTTTTTTAGGTTGTAGATCTGCCAATCAAGGAGATACTTTTGAATATCCCATGTTCTTTACATAGTAACGTGGAGGCATATTTCAAAGCACTTAATCTTACAAAGTTACGACAGTAATTTATGGAACTTTGTAAGTCTAAGTACTTTGAAAATGAGCCCCTATAGTAACATAGTAGATGAAGGCAGATAAAGACCTGTATGGTCCATTCAGTCTGCCCAAGAAGATAAAGTCATTACATGTGGTATGAATTGATACGCCAGATCTATACCTGATCTTGATTTATCCTTGCCTTTTTTAGGGCATAGACGACAGAAGTCTGCCCAGCACTGGACTTATTCTAAAATTTCTGAAGTTGTTGTCAAAGCCCTGGAAAAGCTCCACTTCAGCCCAACCAAATCTATTCAGCCTCGATCAGGGCAAAGACCATAAAAGTTTACCCAGAACTGTCTTTCCTACCTATTCTCCCCTAAGCTTCTTTGGATCCGATCCTTCTAAACAGGATTCCTTTGTTTTTATCCCAAACGTTTTTGAATTCCGTTACAGTTTTCATCTCTACCATTTCCCGCGGAAGGGCGTTCCAGGTATCTACCACCTTCTCAGTGAAAAAAAAAATATTCCTGAGTTGGCCCCCTTTCAACTTCAATTCATGCCCTCTAATTCTACCACTTTCCCATCTCTTGAAATGGTTTATTTGCGGATTAATACCTTTCAAATATTTGAATGTCTATATCATATCACCCCTGTTTCTCCTTTCCTCTAGGGTATACATGCTTAGGTCAGCAAGTCTCTCCATGTATGTCTTGATACGTAAAACCCCTACCATTTTCATTGCTTTTCTCTGAACTGCTTCAAGTCTTTTTACATCCTTAGCAAGATAAGGCCTTCAAAACACAACACAATACTCCAAGTGGGGCATCACCAATGACTCGTACAAGGGCATCAAAACCTCTTTTCTTCTTCTGGTTATACCCCTTTCTATCCAGCCTAGCATACTTCTGGCTGTGGCCACTGCCTTATCACGTTGCTTTGTCACCTTGAGATCTTTGGACACCATCACCCCAAGGTCCCTCTCCTGAGCCGAACTTACCAATCTTTTCCCACCTATCTGATATGTTTCTTTTGTATTTCTGCACCTCAAGTGCATCATTCTGCACTTCTTGGCATTAAATTTTAACTATCATGTCATTAAATATATTATTATTATTATTTATTTGTTGCATTTGTATCCCACATTTTCCCACCTTTTTGCAGGCTCAATGTGGCTTACATTATGCCGTAATGCTGATCGCCATTTACGGAATGAGAAATACAAAGTAGTGTTACAGTAAAGTTCATAAATGGTAACGTACAATATAAAGTAAATTAGATAAACAGTTCATTTCAGCAAAGAGATAAGGGGGTAAATCGTTAATGTTCATTGGTGGCAAATTGAATGAAGCAATCAGGTGAAGGGAATACAGTTTCATCTGGTTCTGATACAGTTTAGATGTTAGGTCAATGATGATGGGTCATTATAGTATGTGTTCTTGAACAGGTTGGTCTTTAGTAACTTCCGGAATGCTTTTAAGTCGTGCATTGCTTTTAAGGTCTTTGGTAGTGCATTCCATAGTTGCGTGCTGATATAGGAGAAGCTAGATGCATATATTGATAGCGCTCAGTGCATTACAATACTAGGATCCATCTCCTCTATAGCGCACTATAGCAACACCATCATAACACAACAGTCCACCTGCTTACCTCAATATCTAAAACAGTCATTAACACTGAAGGCAGCAATCCAGCAAATGGCTGAAAATTCAGACTTATCTTGTAATGCGGTCTTCCAATGGTGCATACTATGTGCTTCAACTGATCCCCAAAAATCTGACAGTCCTTCAGTATTGCACTCCTCCCTTGTGAATCAATGTGAATGTGCTTGAATTTGCTCTAGTTCTCTACATGCTGGCATGTTTCGACACTCAAGGCGTCATCAGAAGAATGTTAACTGGTGTGAGACCTGCTCACCTCTAACCACCACAATGCCTTGAGCAGCGAAACATGCTAGCATGTAGAGAACGAGGGCAAATTCAAGCACATTCACATTGTAGTACTGCAAGCTGCCATGAGAGGTTGGGAAAAATGATCCTGGGACCAGGAGAACTGTTACCCCCCCCCCCCCCCCCCATATAATAAGGTACACTAGCAGCTGCCACGCGGTAATGCCAACACAGTGAATGCGCTGTGTCTCACACCAATTCCGAATTACTGCGGTAATTTCATTTGTTGCGCGTGTCTGCTATGCATTTGGCGTGAGTAGGTTTGACGTGAGCAGGTCATTACCGCCAGTTACCATGTGAGATTTTACCACTAGGTCAATGGCTGGTGGTAAGGTCTCAGACCCCAAATGGATGTGTGGAAGTTTCATTTTGCCGTACGTTCATTTTCGGCAAAATTTTTAAAAGGTCTTTGTTTAACAGGTGCACTGAAAAATGATTCTGCGCACACCCAAAACCCGTGCCTACACTACCGCAGGCAAATTTTTCAACGCACCTTAGTAAAAGGACACCTAATTTTTTATATATCAAGGCTCAATCGTGTTTCCCCTCTGTTGTCAGAGCCACACTGGTTACCAGTTCAAGCAAGGATTGTTTTTAAGGCGTTATGCCTGATTTTTAAGTCTTTGGGCCCTGTTTACTAATGCACGCTAGCGTTTTTAGCGCACACTAAATGTTAGAGACATCCATATATTCCTTTGGGCATCTCTAGCATTAGTGTGCGCTAAAAGCACTAGCATGCCTATAGCGAGGGTCCTCTGTAGGGTATTTGTGCAGATCTCTCACAATCTTTCAAAATTTTACAATCGAGTACTCAGTTTCGGACTCATAATTCATTCATTATAGCTTTTCCTTCTGTTACACAAATTCGATTTAAAGCTATATTTTCTCATTCATTTCATTACCTTGCAGTTCGGCTTTGGAATCGCCTTCCCGTTGGTCTTCGTCTTTTGTGGCATCTTTTAAATATTTGTAAGGCTTTGAAGACTTACTTAATTACATCAATGTAATTAATGTTGTATATGTTCTTGGTAAATTTCTGACTGTTATCTGTAACTCCTGATGAATGTATCAGTTTTTGTTCTTTTGTGTCCCGCCCTGAATCCAGTCGGAGAATTGGCGGTTTATAAGCCCCCCCTTGTAATATAATGTAACGTGGCAGCTCTGTACCAAACAAATGGAAGATGAGAACTAGGTTTGCTGTTAATGTCACTGTACCTCGGAGAAGTGCATCAACACAAAAGGATTAAGGAGGACTTCTGAAAGCAAAGAGACTGACTACAAGATAGAATCCTGAGACATCAGAAAGCAAAAATGGGAACTAATGCATGGTTAGGCAAGAAAAAAAAGATTGAGGAAGCAGGGAACAAGCCAAGAGGTGGGGCAGAAACAGGAACAGATTACTAGCTAGGAATGGGCTAACTACACTGGGTATCTCAATATGCAGATTAGCTGCTCCTGAGAGGTGCTTTCCAACCTTAGAGTCATTGGTTCAAGACCCACTCATGCTAGGTACCTATTAGCACTACTGTGGAAAAAAAAAACAAGTTTAAAAGTACTGGAAACAGAAACCTGAAATTTTGTGGGGGTTTTCCTGTCATCTTGGGTTAGAAATGATATGAAGATTTTACATTTCCCATGTGGTTTCAAGTGAATGCACATTTCTATAGATTTCACAAAACAGCATGTACAAGAGGAGGCAACGAAGGAGCTGATGGAAATAACTTTAAAAAATGTTTGAGGTAGTGTTAAACATTAGAGAGCTGGGGGAAATGAGGTTGCAAGATGGCAACACAGTGAAATGCCAGCGTTTTTCTGCTCCTGTGCTGGTTTCTGTTTCCTTGTAAATTGTAGTATTGACTTACCTTTAGTGATATCTAAATGGAAGGGGAAGATAGCTGCAGCTGTTGGACCCCTCATTGTGGCAGGCAGATATTCACTGGCTTCTTATCGACTCCATTGGGCGTACCAGCAGGCTCGAGCATGAGGGAAAGCTTGGGCTTCAGGGGTGAGGTTTCACTCAGCCTAGCAGGACCGTCCTCTCTACAACCGCCGCAAGATCCTGAAACTTTGGGATTTCCTCCATCGATGAAAGTAGCGCTGAGTGGAGGACCTGAGGGCATGACATAGTTGCCAGAACCAGTAGAAGAGGAACTGGCTCAGAGATGTGGAGTTGGAGAGGTGCGAGGGAGTGATTCTGGGAGAATTTCCCCTTCTTTACCTTAGTAAGACCTGCGGAGGTGGGATTGGATGCCATTTGGTTGGCTTTGGAATCACTCTACACGGTATGCGCTGGGTCATTTTCATCCTTCAGTCAACATTCAAACCAGATCATCAAATTGTGAAGAAGGCTTGAAGTTAAATTTTGAGAAGTCTCAGGTTCAGCAGTCCCAAGCCTTACAATCCAGTATGGCTCAGGATAAGCTGATGGTTCATCGCAAGCTGGAAAATGTTGATAATTGTGTGAGACATTTAATTTTGCTTATATTACATTTTCCTAAACTTATGACAACTCTCCCAAAGGATCTGTTTTACAGATTGCTAAAGGAGAAACTTAATCACTCTTGATTCTGGTTTTCCACCTTTGCATAAAATATTTTATCTTCCAGTTCCTAGACAACATTCAAACTCTCCAGTGGTGAATGTTTCTTCAGATAGTTTCAATATTATTCAGATTTTGGAAACTTCTACTGAAGAAGTAGTTTCCAGATCTACATTACTGATGACTTTTTGTTTTTCTTCAGGATAAAGAGGCCCTGTTGTACCTCTTTTTTAGAGTTTCAGATACTACTTTCTTGGGAGGGAAACTTTCTGTTTTTCTGGATGTATCAAAGTAGACACAAATACGTAAGAAGAAATTCTTAGAATAGAAGCCCTACATTTTATCTCTGGGTCCTGGGTTTCAATTTATAATTCCCTATAAACGCTTAATTTTTTTTTTGGATGTACATGTGCTCTATGAACCCTCCCAGTTGCAATTTTTCCTAGAAGGTAGAGGGGTTTTGTTGTTTTCTCCCGTGGCTTCTTAGTCACTGAGGGGTCCTTTTACTAAGGTGCGCTGAAAATGGAATGCGGTAGTATATTTATTTATTTGCTACACTTGTATCCCACATTTTCCCACCTATTTGCAGGCTCAATGTGGCTTACAAAATGTTACAACGACATTCACATTAATAGAATAAGAATTTCAGAATATAGATACAGATAGGTGCATAAGAATATCATAGCAATCATATTAACGGAATATTTTACAATTGTTACAAATAAGAGTGCATAAGTAAATCATGTAGGATTGGAAGTGGATTGATAGATAAACAAAACATAATGATATCAGGACAAGATATAATATTCAGTCATGAGGATGTAATTAAGATGAACAAATAGAAGGTTCCATAATAGTTGTAATTGGAATACTTTGGGAGTCAGATCATTATGGGGAATCTTTTTTGTACGTCTTTATGAATAAGTATGTCTTTAATAATTTTCGGAAGGTTGTCAAGTCGTGTGTTGTTTTTATGGCGATTGGTAATTCATTCCATAGTTGTGTGCAGATGTATGAGAAACTAGATGTATGTATAGATTTGTATTTAAGTCCTCTGCAGTTGGGATAGTGAAGGTTTAAGCAGGTGCATGATGAACTTTTGTTGTTTCTCTCTGGTAAGCCAATTAGGTCTGACATGTAGGTTGGGGCATCTCCATAAATGATCTTATGAACCAAGGTACTTATCTTGAATGTAATACGATAGGCACGGGTTTTGGGCAGGAGCCAATCCATTTTTCAGCACGCCTGTAAAAAAAGGTCTTTTTTAAAATTGTTGCCGAGAATGGACGTTCGGCAAAACCAAAATTGCTGAGTGCCCATTTTGGGTCTGCGACCTTACCACCAGCCATTGACCTAGAGGTAAAGTCTCATGCGGTAACCGGGCGGTAATGACATACGCGTGTCAAATGCCACTTAGCGCACGCCCGATACGCACGTCCAAAAATAAAAATGATTTTTCATCCACGCATATCGGACACGCGCCAAAAATGAAATTACCGCAAGAGCCGTACGGTAACTGGGCGGTAACTCCGTTTTGGTGCGCATCGAGAGCGTAGATTCTTACACGGCTTAGTAAAAGGGCCCCAACGCTGCATATGCTTTGTAGCGCTATAGAAATGCTAAATAGTAGTAGTAGTAGTAGTAGAACTGTTTTGTTAGGTAGACTTCACTGCATATTCTTACTTCTTTTTCTTAGGTTAACCAACTTCCTCTGGATTAATGGGTTGGATCTTCTCCCACTGTTGTATTACTTTCTTAATGGAGATTGTTAATCATGCTTGATGTTTTTTTTGAGAATTTTCTTGATGTAATATTGCAAAATCGTAAAATAAACACTAGATAGCTAAGCATAATGGCTTCTTCATTCACCAGCAGGCAACTGACACACCTGCATCGGAGCAAGTATACATGTTAACACAGAAATGTTAAAAAATATACCTCTATTCCCACTGTAAAATGTGAAATATTTGTATATTACTTGGGGCAGCCCACAACATGCCCTCAGTGAATCTTTGCATCCCATGGCAATTCTACATTTAAATAGCTGCATTGTGAAATTATTTACACAGATGTTGCGAATGAATATGGAGCAGTTGGCTGATTGCGGCACTGGGGATGACGGGAATCAAGCTAATGACCAGATCCATGTTACAGGTCTCTCAAAGGACAATGGAAGGTCCTTCTGGTTTCAACAACAAGGAAATGGCATCTGTACTAAAAAGTTAATGTGTAGAGAAATTTGTCAGGAACAGGGCGCCTTCTGTAAAGCTGCTATATAAGCAGAGGGATGAATATTGTTCAGATAAGGAATGCCTTATAAGGTAAGGAACATTACACTGAATAATGTTGACTTCTCTGTGTTTACCTTGTACACTATCAGCACAGTGTGGGAATAATAATGCCTTTGTATTATGCCGCTTTATGAAGGTCATCATTTTAACCTTTCCCACTAAGTAATTTTCTTTCAGACTTTGCCATTATGTAACTCCCTGCTTTTTCTGTGTTAGGCTGTTTTCTTGCCTCTCCATTTCTACATAATAGCACAGTAGACCAACCACCTTATAATTGAAAGAGAAAAACGCCTAGATTTCGACCCAAATCGGGAGATAGACGTTTATCTCACAAAAACGAATAAATCGGTATAATGGAAAGGCGATTTTGGACGTTTTCAACTGCACTCCATCGCGGAAGCGTACAAAGTTGGCGGGGGCGTGGCGGAGGCGTGGCGAAGGTGGAACTGGGGCGTGGTTATCGGCCGAGGAGAGATGGGCGCCTTTCGCTGATAATGGAAAAAAAGTATGTGTTTGTAGCTAGAATTTAGGGCACTTTTCCTGGACCCTGTTTTTTCACGAATAAGGCCCCCCAAAAGTGCCCTAAATGACCAGATTACCACCAGAGGGAATCGGGGATGACCTCCCCTGACTCCCCCAGTGGTCACTAACCCCCTCCCACCACAAAACATGATGTTTCACAACTTTTTATTTTCACCCTCAAATGTCATACCCACCTCCCTGGCAGCAGTATGCAGGTCCCTGGAGCAGTTGTTAGGGGGTGCAGTGGACTTCAGGCAGGTGGACCCAGGCCCATCCCCCCCTACCTGTTACAATTGTGCTGCTTAATGCTTAGTCGTCCAACCCCCCCAAACCCACTGTACCCACATGTAGGTGCCCCCCTTCACCCCTTAGGGCTATAATAATGGTGTAGACTTGTGGGCAGTGGGTTTTGAGGGGGATTTGGAGGGGCACAACACACAAGGGAAGGGTGCTATGCACCTGGGAGCTCTTTTACCTTTTTTTTTGTTTTTGTAAAAGTGCCCCCTAGGGTGCCCGGTTGGTGTCCTGGCATGTGAGGGGGACCAGTGCACTACGACTCCTGGCCCCTCCCACGAACAAACGCCTTGGATTTATTCGTTTTTGAGCTGGGCGCTTTCATTTTCCATTATCGCTGAAAAACAAAAACGCCCAGCTCACAAATTGTCGAATAAAACATGGACGTCTATTTTATCGAAACTACGGTTCGGTCCGCCCCTTCACGGACCCGTTCTCGGAGATAAACGCCCATGGAGATAGACGTTTTCATTCAATTATGCCCCTCCAAGTGCTTCAAAAATCTTCTGGTTACATTCTTGGCCTCCCCCCTCCCACCCCTTTGTTTTACTTTAAGAACATAAGCCATGCAGGGTCAGATCAAAGATTCATCAACCTCAGCAATGGTCAGTCTAGGTCTCTTCCACTACCAGGCAGATCCCAGACAGGGCCGTGCCAACACAGTAAGCGCGGTAAGCGCCGCAGGGGGGCGCCTGCCTTCAAGGGCGCCGCGCCATAGTTGTATTTTTTAAAAAAACCTTACTCCTCCGCTCCATCCCCGATTCCCCGGCGCTTTAAATTTACCTCGCTCCGCCTCCGACGTCTGCGCAGCGTCAGTGAAAGCGCTGCCTGTCTGACGTCTCTCCACCAGCCTTCCCTTCGCTCGTTCGTTCCTTCTGTGTCCCGCCCTCAAGGAAATGAGGTCGGAAGAAGGCGGGACACAGAGGGAACGAACGAGCGAAGGGAAGGCTGGTGGAGAGACGTCAGACAGGCAGCGCTTTCACTGACGCTGCGCAGATGTCGGAGGCAGAGAGAGGTAAATTTAAAGCGCCGGGGAATCGGGGGGCGCGTACGCGCGCCAACTGATGGTCTGCAGGGGGGCGCCAGAGACCTTAGGCATGGCCCTGATCCCAGAGACATGACCTAATCTTTGTTACCTACTCCCAGTAGGGATGTGATTTCTTCTGAAATGAAATGGTACATTTCAACAACATTTCCTATCTGATGTTATTTGGAAATGAAAGAAAAATTTTGTTTGCTTTTCACCATCCCTAACCAAGTCTCCCTCCAGCTGAAAATTCCCTTCATTGAAACATTAAATAAAAAAAAACTCAAGTCAACCCCCCCCCCCCCTCATTTGTTTTCCCCACCCTCATTCATTTTACATTCTGTGTGTGTGTGTGTGTGGGGGGGGGGGGGTAAATGTAGTCCAAATGGGGAAGAACTGTAGACGCAATTGGGTCAGATAATTACCCTAATTGTTGGTTAAAGGCTATCTCGCTTGTCTGGAGTATGATTTGCACCTATATGTGGTCCCAAAACACACGATAAGGTACTTACAAAAAATTTGCTGGCAATATAAAGGAAGAATGCTACATTTTGGAAATATATGTATTACAATTTATTGGCAATATAAAAATATATTTATATTGGTTTGGAAAAACATTCGGCAAAACTTAGCATAGTAATGAGGTAGCAATCGCAGTATAACTAATTATTCCTGATACAATCGTAGAATTCCCTAACAGACAAATACAGCAGTACCCTAAGGAACCACGTGCCAACGGTCTTGAAGCACACTCGGAACTTAGCAATGCTTTCTTTCTAATCCTGGACTTTAGGAAGGAAACCTTTATCCTAACCTGAGTTGTGGGATGGACATGGAAGAGTCCTGAGTTTCCTCAGCAGGGGAGGGCTGACAACCATCTGGGCCCCCAGGCAATCAGAGTCGTGAGCCTCTGACCACCTATCAAATATGAGTAAACTACATGGAAGCTAGAGGAGAGTGGGCTCCCTACTGCTGTGGGCCGTCGGGCAGTGCCCTATTGTCCCAATGGCCAGTCCGCTCCTGTGCCTTGGCATGACACGTCTTAGCTCTCCTTCTAGGACTCCAGGTTGAAGTTTCACAGCTGGATTCTGAATCATATGGGCTGACAGCCCAAGATCATATAGATAGGATGGCTAGCTCCGCAGCATCTATGATTGCGATCTTAGTGGAAGGCTAGCTCAGTGATGATAGGGGAATGCCATTCTCAGGGACTTGGCACAGCTGTTTGTTACTAGTACGGCACAAGCTAATAGGGCGAGTAGATCACATGAATTCCCTCAGGACCAATCACGTACAGATATCCATGTGAAAAAGGTTATGAGCATCCTGGCCTGTGTGTTGTCCATCTGACTGAAATGCAGATGAACAAAACACAGGCCAGGATGGACTATAGTATCAGACCAGTGTGCATACAATGCTGCTAGCCAAGGACATAGACCTAAAATATATTTTGGGTGAGGCCCTAGGCCTCGATCACACAAAGAACAATGAACAAAGGCCAGAACAGTGTCTCTACAAAACAAGGTATCCTTGGCAAAGTCCATCATGCGATGCATTAGCAGTCCATAGCAGGATGGTTATGATACATTCAGGACTCAGTTAGGTTAATGCAGGCCTTATGCTCACAAACAGGTATGGCACTATATACTTCTCCAATACTGAATTTAGATCCCTCAGTTATTTTGAAAAGTTGACTCTGTGTCCTTTCTGTGGTCCTTGGGAAATATGTAGGCGATCCCAGATATGTTTTAAGAAAATATTTTCTGAGAGTGAGGGCAATTCTATGACCGGGCACCAGCTTTTACCTGCCATTTGGTAGTGCGTTCCAAAGTTGCGTGCTTACATAGGAGGAGCTGGATGTCTAGGTTTATTTGTATTTCAGTCCTTTGCAGCTTGGGTGGTGAAGGTTTAGGTATGAGCGTGTTGATCTTGTTGTGTTTCTAGTTGGTAGGTCTATGAGGTTTAACATGTATCCCGGGGCTTCACCGTAGACGATTTTGTGAACCAGAGTGCAGATTTTGAAAGCAATGCTTCCTTTGATTGGGAGCCAGTGTAGTTTTTCGCGGAGGGGTTTTGCGCTTTCAAATTGCGTTTTTCCGTAGATAAGCCTAGCTGCCGTGTTTTGAGTGGTCTGAAGTTTCTTTAAGGTTTGTTCTTTATGAATGTATATAATCAATAATAATAATAAATACATCAAAGAAATCTTGACAAAGTATGGATAAACATAATAGTGACATATGAACCTAAAACATACTTATGTATACTGTTCTTGTACAGAAATGATAAATTAAGTAAAATAATAAATACTAATAATTTTTTATATAATCAATAAATCAAATATATAAAAAACAATATTAATAAACATATTAAAATGGTGAAAAATATTTTTGCAAAACCAGTATATAATATTGTGAAAAAAAGTAACTTATATTGGATGTGTGGGATTCTTAGCGAGCCTTAATGAAATCCACGTGATGTCTATTACCTGAAACGGGAGAACATCTTTAAGAAACAGAAGTGTGTACCTACATAAATGAAAATTGTGAAAATATATCTAGATAGAAGAAGATAACATGGGATATGTGATCTAAAATCATGTGGTCGACAGTACTGATTTATATTAGTGAATAAATAGAAATACTGTACTATTATTTTTGATGAGTATAGTCAGGATATGAGTTGAAAGGATAAGGATATAACATGGATATTGAAAAAAAAAACCTTAGGAAACGAGTGAATGCAAACTATTGAGTGAACATACTTCTGCTGGAGAAGCAAGTATTATGCTATGGCTAAAAATGACGTGTCATTACAAAACAATGTAAATCTTTGGAATACCCACAACCCGCTCATCAGGGGCGTAGCCAGACACCCAAGTTTGGGTGGGCCTGGACCCAAGGTGGGTGGGCAACACTCTGCCTTGTCCTATAAGTGATTTGGTTTCTCCATCTCTCGCCTGCATGCCATATGGTCTTTCAAACATCCCCTCTCCCTCGTATACCTTTTAAATAGCAGATTTTCACCGGCAGCAAAAAGTTGTTGGGAGTTTTTGGCTGGTGGGGCTTGGGGTCTCTGCCAGCCACATTATAGGAGTGCTGCTACTTGGTGGGCCTGAACCTAAAGTGGGTGGGCCTGGGCCCACCCCAGCCCACCCTTGGCTACGCCACTGCCGCTCATGCTTCTCCCATAAACATGCCCCCTTTTGGGATACATGCCACAGAACTGACGTGGAATACATTCTAGAATATGCTCAGCGAGTAGTGTACGTAAATTCTAATTGCCAATTAGTGGTAATAATTGCTTGTTAGCATCCAATTATCGGCGCTCATTGGCTCATTATCAAATTAAGGGGTCCTTTTACTAAGCCACAGTAAAAGGTGGCCTGCGGTAGTGTAGGCGCATATATTGGGCGTGTGCCGGGCCAGTTTTTACCGCATCTACAAAAATGCCTTTTTTTTTTTTAAAGGAACGGGATAAGGGCCTGCGGTAAAAATGAAACCAGCACGCGCTGAAAACTGGCTTGAGCCCTTAATGCCACCCATTGATCTCGCAATAAAGACTCAGGCACTACATGGGTGGTGACAGGGCCGCTGAGAGGTGGGGCAGGGGGGACAAAATTCCCCCGGCACGGGCCTCCAAGGGGGGCCCGGTGCCGGGGTCAGGCTGCCAGCGCTGCAGTTCCAAGTCTCACCAGCCTGCCTCCTCGGCTCCGGGCCCCCTGCATTCGAAGCGGCAGTCACAGATCGCCTCCCTTCGGGCCTTCCCTCACTGTGTACCGTCCTCCCGAAAACCGGAAGTTACATCAGACGAGGGCAGGACACAAGGATGGAAGGCCAGAAGAGAGGCGATCTGCGACTGCCGCCTTGAATGTAGGAGGCCTGGAGCCATGGAGGCAGGCAGGTGAGACCGCAGACTGCAGCGGCGGGGAGAGTGATGGGGGATGGCAGCGGCGAGGGGAGCGGCAGGGGGCGGAGGCGGGGCGGCCTTGCCTCGGGCCCGGCCTAGTCTCTCAGCAGCCTTGTGTGGTGACCACACGTAAGGGGAAATAAATAATTCATCGACGCATTATGGGCACGTGCCAAATCTGAAATTACCGTTAGGAGGGTGTGCTGGCCTGGTGGTAGTCTCATTTGGGTGCATGCTGCACGTGCGTAGAGCCTACCGCAGCTTAGTATAAGTACCCCTAAGTTACGTCCAGATTTGTGTTCAGAACTGTAGTTTCACTATATACAATTTTGGGACTGTGCATTCTAAAGTTGCTGCTTCTGTTGTCTGTAATGAAGAATGTTCCAGAGATTTTAGTCTTCAGTTTTTAAAAGTTCATTTTAAGTATGAATGAAATGCTTATTGGTATGTCAGCATATTTGCCACCTTAATCCTAGCTCTAGCAATTTATTAAACTCTGCTGTAATAAAATTCTGTGTATCATAAAATACTCACACTATTTTCCACACAGATGTATTTTCTGTGGTCAGGAGATTGAGCAGATACACAGGCTTGTTAACACATATGTTGCCAAATGTGAAATTGCAAAACTGGGAAAATTAATATGTTGGGCATTCCTATTGTGAGAACAGTACATTTTAATTGCATTTTCCACATAGCTTGGTGGCTGCCAAAAATGCACAGTATTCCATTTTTTCTCAGTTCCACAATATCGCCTGGTGACTGAATTCCCCTTTGATGTTTTTTTTTAAATCTAGAGAAGCCCACAGGAAACAACTGGTTTTGATTTTCACTGTTAATGCTGGTTAACTTAGCAGGGTTTTAAAAAAAGGGTTGGATTGACTTCCTAAAGGAAAAGTCCATAGGCCATTATAAAAATGGACTTGAGGAAAATCCATTGCTTATTTCTTGGATAAGCAGCATAAAATGTATTGTACTGTTCTGGGATCTTGCCAGGTATTTGTGACCTGGATTGGCCACTGTTGGACTCAGGATGCTGGGCTTGATGGACCTTTGGCCTGTCCCAGTGTGGCAATACTTACGTACTTATGTACTCATACACTAAAGAAAAGATGAAACCCTTGGGACAGTGGCGTAGCCACAGGTGGGCCTGGGCCCACCCACTTAGGGTTCAGGCCCACCCAACAGGAGCACACATTTAGCGGTAGCCAGCTGAAGACTTCCTCCTGGTGGTAACAAAAACACAACTCTCCACGATATTGGCACCTGTGCATTATCAGTTTTCAGCACTGCTGCAGACTGCCAAGGTGGAAAGAAGCGTTTTCCCCACTAGCTGAGATATTTTTTGGTAGTATTTTATTTTTTACATTTGTATCCCGCACTTTCCCACTCATGGCAGCCTCAATGCGGCAGGCAATGGAGGGTTAAGTGACTTGCCCAGAGTCACAAGGAGCTGCCTGTGCCGGGAATCGAACTCAGTTCCCCAGGACCAAAGTCCACCACCCTAACCACTAGGCCACTCCTCCACTGTTGCTACTATTTGAGATTCTACATGGAATGTTGCTATTCCAATAGCAACATTCCATGTAGAAGTCGGCCCTTGCAGATCACCAATGTGGCCGCGCAGGCTTCTGCTTCTGTGAGTCTGACGTCCTGCACGTACGTGCAGGACGTCAGACTCACAGAAACAGAAGTCTGCGCAGCCCTCTACATGGAATGTTGGTAGTGGAATAGCAACATTCCATGTAGAATCTCCAAGAGTAGCAACATTCCATGTAGAATCTCCAATAGTATCTATTTTATTTTTGTTACATTTGTACCCTGCGCTTTCCTACTCATGGCAGGCTCAATGCGGCTTACATGGGGCAATGGAGGGTTAAGTGACTTGCCCAGAATCAAACCCAGTTCCCCAGGACCAAAGTCCACCACTCTAACCACTAGGCCACTCCTCCACTAGTAGGGGGGGGGGGGGAAGAAAACTTGGTGCATACCCAATTCTTACCTAGGCCCACCCAAAGTCTGTTGCCTGGCTACGCCCCTGCCTTGGGAGTGTGTCTGTGTCCTTCTGTCTCCTCACCATAATCTGTTAGGTCAAAGGATGAAGAACGCTGTCCTATTAGGCTGAAGACGAATTGTTTAATGATGCTTAAAGGGTCAGAAAATACAGACAGCTGCATGTGGGACTGTCCAGTTACCGAGGTGCAACCTTGAAAAGCAATACTGTGGTATCCAACTTTATTCTGCATATACTTCACTGGGTCATTTCTGGGGGATTTCAGGGTCCGTGACTTTAGCGGATCTTGTAATACTGCTATTGTGGAACTCAAGCAGAAAGCCTGCCTTTGCCATAACAACATTCCTACCCCTGATGCGGGCATTTGCCGAAAAATAGGCCGTGTTGGGTCCAATCAGAGCTGCTTCCTCTCATTCATAGCTCCACTTAGTTGTTCCGTCTGGGGCCTGCTACACTGTTTTTGTCTTCCCTTTGGTTTGTGTTGCGCTTCCTTCTTCCATCCAACGTTATCCAACATACCATGTATCAGTTGTAAGCATGAATCTTGTTGGAGATTATAGGCTTAAGTGGTAGAAAGTTCGCAAGGTGTGGTAAAAGTCAGTCTGTTACTGCTCATCGATTTACCACAGGAGTCACCAATCTGTGGTATCCCAGTACTGTAGGTTACTGACTCCTGTGGTATTTGAAGAATGCTGCTTGTGAACTCTCTCACAAACACAGTTGCTCATCTGACCTGGGAGTATCAGGCTAAAAAGCTAGGATGTGACGCTCCAGGCACTTTTTAAAGGGCCAGTCATAAGCTAGGGCACGCCCTGCCACCCAAGTAAATAGACTGCTGCTGCTCCCTGCTTCTTGTTTCCAGCTCTGAGCAGCAGGCTGGGATTTCTCATGCATGGGACAGAAGCCCTAGCTTGATGCTTAGAGCCAGAAACAAGCAGTGGAGAGTGGTGGCAGTCAATTTATTGGCTAGTGGGGCTCAGCATCTCTGCCAGGAAAGGTGAGCCCTCAACCCAAACCCTCTATCATAAAATATGATGCCCCTGACCTAGTAGCATCCCCCATCAAGACCCCGATCTGGAACCATACCCCACCAATCAAGATCCTGACATGGTAGTCTCCCCATCAAGATCCTGACCTGGAGGCATCCTCCATCAAGACCCCATCCTAGAAGCAATCCCCAATCGAAGCCCCCTGTAAAAGGCCCCCTCAAAGAGGTCAAGACCACCTCACCCACAGGCCCCCAGGACCTAGTTTGTCAATCCTTAGTGTCTAGTTTATTTTTATTAAATTTGTACCCCACGCTTTCCCGCTCATGGCAGGCTCAATGCAGCTTACATGGGGCAATGGAGGGTTAAGTGACTTGCCCAGAGTCACAAGGAGCTGCCTGTGCCTGAAGTGGGAATCGAACTCAGTTCCCCAGGACCAAAGTCCACCACCCTAACCACTAGGCCACTCCTCCACTGTTGCTACTATTTGAGATTCTACATGGAATGTTGCTATTCCAGTAGCAACATTCCATGTAGAAGTTGGCCCTTGTAGATCACCAATGTGGCCGCGCAGGCTTCTGCTTCTGTGAGTCTGACGTCCTGCACGTACATGCAGGACGTCAGACTCACAGAAACAGAAGCCTGCGCAGCCTTCTACATGGAATGTTGCTAGTGGAATAGCAACATTCCATGTAGAATCTCCAATAGTATCTATTTTATTTTTGTTATATTTGTATCCTGCGCTTTCCCACTCATGGCAGGCTCAATGCGGCTTACATGGGGCAATGGAGGGTTAAGTGACTTGCCTGAAGTGGGAATCGAACTCAGCTCCTCATTTCCCCAGGACCAAAGTCCACCACCCTAACCACTAGGCAGCATCAATCCCCAATCATGTCTGCCCTTGCTGGAGCTGTGTCTCAAAATGGTGCTGGTTATCCCTGGTAAAATTGTTCTCCGTACGCTTGGTTAATGTTTAACACCCAGTGCTGATAAACCGAGCTTCTCAGCATTTCTTTGTGTACTCAGCTTTATGAATTACCTTTGTATCTTGAAAGATTATATTAGAACAGTGCGGAAATGTGAGTCTCTTAATAAAATCGATCCTAGGTATCAAGAAATTCTTTCTTTTCCTCAGAAGTCCCCTCTCCCGTCTTCCTTATCTCATACCCAGTCAATAATATGATCATGATAAGGAACTTCTATCATTTCTTTCAAATGTGATTTCACACATCTTTTCAACCTCTACTCAACTCACTGTAGCCCTGTATTGCCCTTTCCTTATGATTTTGTTTCTGAGTTGTGTTTAAAAAAACTACCCTGAATAGATCTTACGGGAAGAAATTCACCTGGATACTCAATGCTAGGCCTAATCTCAGCACTGACTTGAATATCCAGGGCTTGTGTTCCCACCAGAAGTTATCCGGGTGCTGACTGATATTCAGACAGGTACACAGATAATACAGTGGATAAAGTTATCGATGCCTTTTTGTTGCCCTGACTTCATCCACTGGGTTATCTGGTTAGCGGTCAGAATATGGCAAGTACTACTACTACTTATCACTTTTAAAGCACTACTAGACGTACGCAGCACTGTACACATGAAGAGACAGTCCCTGCTCAACAGAGCTTACAATCTAATTAGGACAGACAAACAGGAGAAACAAGAGATAAGGACAAAGGGTAGCAAGATTCCGGAACCCAAAGAATAGCAAGATTCCGGAATCCCAAAGTAGCAAGATTCTGTGCAGACTCCCAAAGAGTAGCAAGATTCCAGAATCCCAAAGACTACTACTACTTATCATTTCTCTAGCGCTACTAGACGTACGACAGAGCTTTCAATCTAATCAGGACAGACAAACAGGACAAACAAGAGATAAGGGAATATTAAAGTGAGGATGATAAAATAAGGGTTCTGAACAAGTGAATAAGGGTTAGGAGTTAAAAGCAGCATCAAAAAGGTGGGTTTCTAGTTTAGATTTGAAGACGGCCAGAGATGGCACTTGACGTACCGGCTCAGGAAGTGTATTCCAGGCATATGGTGCAGCAAGATAAAAGGAACGGAGTCTGGAGTTAGCAGTGGAGGAGAAGGACGCAGATAAGAGAGATTTACCCAGTGAACGGAGTTCCCGGGGAGCAATGTAGGGAGAGATGAGAGTGGAGAGGTACTGAGGAGCTGCAGAGTGAATGTACCTATAGGTCAATAAGAGGAGTTTGAACTGTATGCGGAAACGGATAGGAAGCCAATGAAGTGACTTGAGGAGAGGGCTAATATGAGCATAACAACACTGGCGGAATATAAATCGTGCAGCAGAATTTTGAACAGATTGAAGAGGAGAGAGATGGCTAAGTGGGAGACCTGTGAGAAGCAAGTTGCAATAGTAACCAGATAAACTGCAGCCCCACCCTGAATCTGCCCACTGAATGCCTAAACTAAGTGGATAGTGCTAAAATGGTGTCCCCAGATTTTCAGGGACATTATGTGGTTATAGGCCACTGAAAATCCAGGGTTTATTTGTCAGCAGAGATTTAGCCAGACACCCAATTTTGGGCGGACTTGAGCCTAAAGTGGGTGGGCCCGAAAACCCTACCCTCTGCCTGGCATCTCTCCCTCTCTTTCCCCCCAGGCTATCAAGGTTCTCTCAACTGCACTTCCCAACCCCCCCCCCCCCCCCCACTCCACTATCTTTTAAGTCCTTTAGTTCTTCATTGGCAGTGAGCAGCGACTCATACCTGCTGCTCATGCTGGCCCTGAGCCTTCCCTCTGATGCAACTTCCTGGTCCTGTGAACAGGAAGTTGAGTCAGAGGAGAGGCACGGACCTGGTCAGTGTTGCCAGGTGGGCGGTTTTACCGCCCAATTGGGCAGTTTTCCGCGACCCGCCGCGGGAAATTTTTGCCCGCGGCGGGTTGCGGTTTTTTGGGCGGTTTTTGGCCTTCAGGGCGGTTTTTTCGGCCGCGGGGGGGGCGGGGTTAGTGACGTTTTTGGGTGGGGTTAATGACGTTTTGGGCGGGGTTAGTGACGTGGGAGGCGGGGCCGATGACATGAGAGGCGGGACCGATGACGGGGAGGCGGGGCCGATGACATGGAGGCGGGGCCGATGACGTGGGAGGCGGGGGCGATGACGGGGAGGCGGGGCCGATGACGGGGAGGCGGGGCCGGTGACGTGGGAGGCGGGGCCGGTGACGGCGGGGGCGGGGTTGATGACGGCGGGGGCGGGGTTGATGACGCGGGGGTGGGGGTGTCAGGGGCGGGGTTTGTGTTTGGGCGGGTTTTGGGCTGTTTTTTGGGCTCCATCGGGCTGGAAAAAAATTTTCCACCTGGCAACCCTGGACCTGGTGCGAGCAGTGGGTATGAGGCACTGATCATTGCTGGTGAAGAACTGAAGGATTTAAAAAGTACTGGGGGGTGGGGGAGTGGAGATAATAGACACCCCCCTCATCACCTGGGAGGAGGGAAGGGAGAGGTGCTAGGCGTCTTCAGCTGGCAGGGCTTGAGGCTGTCCACCAGCTACATCACAGCTGTGCTGCGACTGGGTGGGTCTGAGTTCAAAGTGCAGACATAACAAGTTACACACATTGGTATGGGAAGCTGACAATTGACAACCAGCCTGAAAGAACGGGCAGTCTGTGCACTATTAAAGGAAATCCAGGACAAGTATCCTGCCCAAGAAGCATTACAATAATCCAAATGTTTAGCTTTGTTTTTTTTCCTAGTATTGCTTTGGGCTGGATTTCATTTCAAATACAGCACTGCCTCAGAGTTGTTTAAACCCCCCAATATTGAGAAAATTCCTTGGGAGGGGTTATTTCCATTGGGTTTAGCACCCCCAATAATTTTGAAAAGTTGGCTCCTATGGTCCTGGGGAGATATTGATGTGTACAAGTTTCAAAGTTCCTGTAACCTTATCTAGCGGCTCTGAAACTAAGTAAATCAGAAGGTGCTGCTGTGCTGTTTGTGATCAGAAAAATATCCCTCTGTACAGTGAATAGAGCATGGATAGCTGAAGCTACATGACCTTAGGAACTGTGTGACCAGATCACATGAAATCAATTTTCAAATGGTTTCCATGCCTAACTTTGTGTGATCCTAAATTTACAGCTGTTTAAAAGGCTTACGGCAAGAGGTCTTGTGGTAAGTCTGAGATTAGGGCACACAAGAGGGTAGGCATGGCAGCCTCGAACAGTTAGTGCGCTGCACGCCAACTGATTAGCGCATGAGCCCTTACTGTCTACAAAATTGCTGTAGGTTAAGTGTTCACATGCTAATTAGTTTTAAAGGCCTCACGCTAATGGCAACGGTTATTGACACACAGAGAACAGCGCTGGATTCACCAATTAAACACTTTGGAACCAAAGGGTTTGAATACCTCATTTGAGTGGAAAGTATTTTTGTAAAACACCATCTGTCTTTGAAAAAAATGACCTTGAAAAAAACTTTTTGGCTTTCGGATTTTTCATGGATATAAAATCTTTTTTGTACATGTTTGTGTTTTGAATAAAGTTTTCCAAGTGATATCGATGCTGACTGGCTGCGTCACTATTGTACCAGTGCTTACTTCAGTGCCTTACATTTTGACACAAGGGTCTTTTTTAAGACCAACTTTATGTTGCTATTTCAAGCCGTCTGTTTTTCAACCTAAATGTAAGATTAGACCATCAGTCTTTCCTTAAGATATAAGACTCCTGATGCAGGCCGTCAGGCCGAAACACAACGTTGTGTCGAGTCATTTCTATGGAAATATTAATAAACTGTTTTGATTTTATTATTAATTATTTGTTTGGTCCCAGTTATTTGGACAAGCCTGGTTCACTTTTCCCCACTTCTTTTATTTCTGTTTGCTGCCCCGTGGGATCTATTGAGTTCTCCACGCACGTGGATCCTCTTTAGTATATATTATAAGTGCCATTTTGTGATTATCAAGCCGGAAAAATGCTGGTTAAGTGATGACAGGTATGATTTATGCCAGGGTTTAGCCATGAATTTTTAACTTTTGTGGACTCATGATGTACTTGCTTTTCAGATGGCATATGAGCACAGCGACAGAAGCAGTCAGGTCCCTTGACAAAGCCGGTGGGCGAAACGGGTCCCCGTCGGGAGCGCTGCATTAAGCTCAGTGTTGGATGTTTGTGCTTGGATGTTTGATACCCTCAGTTTGATATTTTAATTGCAAGATTAACAAAAAAAAAACAACAGAGGTTTTTCTGACCTATGATTGAGCGTAGTGCCTATTAAGTGCTAAAATTCTCTGTTCTTCGGCACTGAGCATTGTAGGCTTCTGAGGTCTTTTCTTCCTAAAAAAAAATCTCTTTGTGATTGCGCCACGAGAGTGTAAAAATAATTCAGCTCAGTCTTATGTTGAGAACATTAGCATCTGGCCATTAATTAAAAAAATGGGAAGTAGGCCATTTTACTGCTGTGGTAGAAAGTACGCTTTGCGTGTGTGGGACAAGGGTGTGCTAAGGCCACTTTTTTCCCACACCTTCGAAAAAAGGACCTCATAGTAATTTCAGCAACACAATAAATATATTGGGTGGCAGAGCTGGTGGTGGGAGGCGGGGCTGGTGGTTGGGAGGCGGGGATACTGCTGGCCAGACTTATACGGTCTGTGCCACAGCCAGTGGTGGGAGGCGGGGATAGTGCTGGGCAGACTTGTATGGTCTGTGCCCTGAAAATGACAGTTACAAATCAAGGTAAGATATACACAAAAAGTAGCACATATGAGTTTGTCTTGTTGGGCAGACTGGATGGACCGTGCAGGTCTTTTTCTGCCGTCATCTACTATGTTACTATGTTATATTGATTTTTACAATATATGTCGTAATCCGCTTTGTTCAAATTTTAATTAACTAAACTACACATTGAAGACTCTGGATACATATTGACTGTTAAACTTTTGACTGTCCCCTGGCGCAGGCAACACGCCGAAAAATGGGCCATGCTGGGTCCCAATAAAACAGTGCTTCCAAATTCTCATCTTGTGGTTTCCTACATTTTCTTTGGTCTCTGGAAAATGATGACATTTCTCTACATTTTGGAAACGTGAAACATGTGGATAAATTTTCAATTAACTGTAAGCAGGCAAAAAGAACAAAATTCCCACGCCGCGTCGACTTGTCGCATCTGATACGTCTTGCCAAGACATGGACCTGAGTGCTCATTATCAATGCATTAGCTGCTTAAAGGTACTGTTGGCTTCATTCATCTCCTAAAAACCCAAATGAATCTCATTTGCATAAAACGATCTTCAATGTAATTTTCAAGTGAACCCATTATATAGGGGTAAAAACATGTCAGCAAATTTATACGTATGTTAGAGATGAAAGCTAAGGTTTAGGACGTTTGACACAACAATGGCCTTTTTATCTGAGTGCTATTATATGTTCTAAATTAGTCATGAATCATTTTTATTTTATTATAGCAGGCAAGGCATTTGATAGCCTTTTAAACACTATTATACCACACATATAAATTTATTTTCTTTTCAAGTAAGAGCACCAGCTCATCTGATTGCAAATAATGATTTCAACAAAGAAGGATAGGGTAATTTGACACTAAAGGGAAAACATAGCAGTGCTCTGACTGATGCGTTACTCACTCAGCCATCTTCCAGAAAATATCCATGACGAGATTCTGTCTTGCCTGCTGCTAGATCTAATTATTTTATTTGGATGTTGTGAACAAATTCCACCGGCAGACGAACAAGGCGAACAACTTAGAGTTACAGGATAGACATTCCAAAATAATCCTGTGCCCTACGATTATCACATTTCATCAGATTTGCCTGGTGACTAAAATAGAAACCATTTTGATCTTTGTCTCTAACTTCTTATTAAGTCTGCAATTAAACTAGGTAGTGAAAAGTGTGTCGGCCGCCCTTTAGGCAATTTCAGATGCAAATGGCTTCAAATGGGCAACTTCCTTCCATAAAATTGAATGTCAGGCCTGTGAAGGGTGCCGTCATAAAGGGATATAGTCAATTTGTATTCATTATTTAAAGATGTGTTATATATTGAATTTAGCACCTGCACATTTATACATTCCATCCCTGTGTAGCTCACCCAACCTGGATTACACTGTGGACCAAACTTAAATCCTAAATAAACAAAGAAACACAGAAGCCATGCCCAGTCACTTGGCTTGCAGGCTTTGGAAATAGCACAACTTGTAGCCTAAGGATGTAATTTCCATCAGCTTTAGAAGGGGAGAAGATTCAGCAGAAAAATGTGGCTGGCAAACTTGTATACACTGGATCTTCTCCTGCTAAAGCTAGCATTAACAATTAGGTAGAAGTCTCAAAAGTGCCCTTAGCACATAAGCACCGCCATACTGGGAAAAGACCAATGATCCATCAAGCCCAGCATCCTGTCTCCGACAACGGCCAATCCAGGGTTCAAGAACCCAGCAAACCCCCCCCCCCCCCCAAAAAAAATAAAAATAATTTTTTAATAATGTTCAATGGACTTTTCCTTCAGGAATCTGTCCAAACCCCCCTTAAACTCCGTAAGGCCAACTGCTGTCACTACATTCTCCGGCAATGAGTTCCAGAGTCCAACTACACGCTGAGTAAAGCAAAACTTTCTCCTATTTGTTTTAAATCTACCATATTCTAACTTCATCTTCTGTCCCCTGGTTTTGTTGTTGTTTGAAAGTGTAAACAAATGCATCACATCTGTGCGCTCTACTCCGCTCATTATCTTGTAGACTTCTATCGTATCACCCCTCAGCCGCCTTTTCTCCAAGCTGAAGAGCCCTAACCTTCTCAGCCTTTCCTCATAGGGAAGTCGTTCCATCCCCTTTATCATTTTCGTCGCCCTTCTCTGCACCTTCTCTAATTCCTTTAAATATTTTTTTGAGATACAGCGACCAGAATTGGACACAATATTCAAGGTGCAGTTGCACCATGGAGTGATACAACGGCATTATAACATCCTCGTGTTTGTTTTCCATCCCTTTCCTAATAATACTCAACATTCTGTGCAGAAACTTTCACTTTATTATTTTTCTATGGAAACATTTCCCTACCTGAAATTGTAGGAGTTGTAATTATATGACAGAATGCCTATATGAAAAGTCTGAAAATGCCCCTATTGTGTGCTTCTATAAATTAGACTCATGCAATCAAGGACACTCTCCTCATTTTAACATCCACATAAAAAACTTGATCCAAAGCTGAAATATTGGTTACAGCTTTATTTAACATTCCAGTCACAAAGTGTTGACATACAATATCCCCATCTCCCTCGTCAGCCCCTTAACGCCTTTCTTCCTTTCAGACTTATGGTCTCTTCAACAAATGACTGGCCACATTTGGTCAAAATCTGCAACCATATCTGGTCACCTGACTAGCTGGTGAAGATCTAGCTGTAATGCATTACTGTATCCTGTGCATAGTTTGCTGCTGAATAGCAAAAAAAAAAAAAACAGATTGCAGTGATACAAGGCCATGTCACTATACAAACATAAGAATAGCCATACTGGGTCAGACCGATGGTCCATCTAGCCCAATATCCTACTTCTAATAGTGGGCAATCCAGTTTCCAAGTACCTGGAATTGTAGCAAGATTCCATGCTAATGATGCCAGGGCAAGCAGTAGCTTCCCCCTATCTATCTCAATAGCAGACTGTGGACTTTTCCTCCAGAAACTTGTTCAAACCTTTCTGAAACCCAGATGTTAACTGCTGTAACCTCCTACCATAACTAGGGCCCTCAGGTCCCCTCCTCACAACAGCCCAGACTGATGCTGCTTACAGGCCTCAACACTTACAAAATGCTCTTCTCTGGCCAGACCTTTCCATTCTTATTTGCCCTGGATGTTACCAGTTCACTAACCCTAGGCATGGCATACATCCCCCCCCCCCCCCCCCCCCCCCCCCACACACACATCAAACAAAACACTTCCCAAGACTATACAAGAATTGTGAGGGAAGACACAACGACCGTCAAGTCTTTCAGCTCCACATCCAAGCCCACCAAAACTCCTGGGACCTCAGCCAGCAAGGCATGTCATTTGGCTCTCCTTCCACCCCCGTTTTAACCTGTACTTCTCCCCCATGCTCAATAAGGTTCACTCATAAGGGGCTCACACAATGTTACAATTGCTCTGAAAAAGGTATAAAGATACGTGTATATAAACTATTAGGAGCAATTCTTTAAAATGGTGCCCAGAGGTAGGCACCACTTACGTGCTTCAAAACGTTCCATAAACTGGAAGTTAGCCTATGGTCCTCATTTCTGAAGCAGATGGATTTCTCAAAATGTCCAAAAAAAAACCATCCCTCTCCTGAAAACATCCACATCACGATTTTTGAAAGGCAGAATTTGGACATTATGAACTTCAATTCATCCAAATAGCAAGGGGCCATGTTGGAGGTGTGTTTTGGGAGGACCCAAAATGAGGACATCTTTCCATGATAGTGGAATGGGAAGAAATGTCCAAGGCAAAAAGAAAAGTGGACATTTTGAATGTTTAAATCATTTCTATTAACGTTCTATAAAAATACACATACAAGTATTTAGAATTGCTTCACAAAAGAAACAACTGTATAACAGAAACACACTCATTCCCACCCCATTCCCCAAGCTCGTACGCTGCATCTGGCCTCCAAGAGGAAGGTTTGGCCGATCCTTTCAGATAACTGGCAAATAACTACATTCTCTAGAAGGCAAAGACAGCCAAAGGGGCTCCCAGGTCTTCCAAAACGGGTGCTCAACCGAGTCCTCGGATCCTCTGGCGCTCTATTCTCAGTTGGGTGAGTGGGAATCCGCACCAGTGTTGGAGTGTAGGACCAGAATCTACAAGTCAGTTAAGCTGTATAGTCCTGAGGCCAAACAGATTTGCCAGCTGATGAAATCGTTTAAAACCCATGGGCACCAGGTCAGTACAAATATAGTGTCCAAAAAGAATGTGGGGTTCACAACTCACAGAACAATTCCAGTAAGACTTGATAACATGTAATATGACTTTCCAGAACCACTGCATCTGTGTGCAATGCAAAACATGTGTCCCAATGGAGCGGGAGACTCTCAGGCAAGCGTTCTGCTGAGTCAAGGTCGTTTTACATGCTCTGTGTGGAGAAATATGCAAACGTAGTACAAATTTATATAGCAGTTCTCTCTGTAACACTGATACATAATGTTTGTGTAGGGTAAATACAAAGGTATGATAAAGCTCTGTCAATAGTGTGAAATGGACCTCATGGGACCACTTCACTGCTAAGGTAGCAAAATCAAGTTCAGGTGTTGTGTCCTTCAAGTAGCGGTGATGATACTTCAATGGCACTGATTGCTGAAACTCCAAAGTGTAAGCTTCTGCAAGGGTGTCCTGAACATCTTCAGTGAGGTCTGACCAGGTGAATCAGGTTAGTAATCCTGAAGCTGCAAGTATTCAAAAAAGTGAGAAGGAGGAATCTGAAACTCCCACTGCAGTGCATCAAACAGTTTTAGGCGACCTTCATCGATGATAACCTGACTGAGATAATGAACACCCTGGGAAGCCCAGAACGAAAAAGGGCTGCCACCCCATCTAGGAGGAAAGCTTAAATTATCACATAAAGAGAGATGTGGAGTGACCTTTGCAGAAAAGTGATGTCACTGACAGATCCATCTGCATACCTCTCTAGAAGACTTAAGGAGCGGAGAGGTCTGCAATGAACCAAGGGGCAGAGTACAAGAGGTATGCAAAATTTGACTGAAATGCACACTGGGAAGCAAGCAAGTCTCTACAGATGTGAGAGAGTAATGGTTTGTCCCTCTAAACCAATCATTGATGGGGCGCATTCCACGTGCCACCATAAGATAGCGAACGCTTAGTAACCCCATACAGTCATATCCTTTGAGTCTGAATAAACTGCAAAAGCAGGTGAGTTTTTTTGTTCATCCACAAATACTATTGTAATAATCGCCCTAGCATTTGTTTCTCCTGACCCCTGAGGAACAAGAGTAACATTTGGAAGTTGTAGAGCTACTTAGGCACTAAGATCAGGTTGTAAAGGTGAATACGGCCCCACACTGTTAAGAGGTAAGAGTTCCAGAGATGCAATTTCAGCCTTGTATCTTCCAAGAAAGGTTTAACATACAGCTGATACAAATCATTTAAGTCCCTAGGTAATGTTACCACTAAATACTTCAAAGCTGACAAGAGGAAATGCCCCAACCCATTGCTGGTGAATGGACAAAGACAATGCTTGAGAAACTGCCAAATCCCTCCGTCGGGGTCAACAAAAGTGACAATGACTCTTGTCAAGATCACCATGATGTCATCTGCATAAGCTAAAGCTCTAACCTGGTGCCCACAAATACCGAGCCCTAATATCTGTTTTACCCAGGGCTTTTTTTGAGGGGGTACTCGAGGGTACTGAGTACCAGCACTTTTTCCATTGCCTGCTAAAATTGACACATGGTCCCCAAGTTTTAATGAAAGAGCTCAGGCTCTACACAACAATGTTGCCTTATCATAGATTCTGTTACTGGTTGCAGGGAGCCTGGCTATTGTGGGGTGAGTCCCTCAGTGATCACCCAACCCCTGAAGGGTGGCCTGGCATTTGAGTACCAGCACCTTTTTTGCAAGAAAAAAAGCACTGGTTCTACCCCATTTATCGCCTGAAGTAGGGCTTCCAGGGACATCACAAAAAGCAGAAGGGGCAGGGGGCAGCCTTGCCTCATGCCTAACTCTATGTTAAATGGTGAAATCTGATCCCCATTGCTTGAGGACATTGATAAAGGGTCCAAATTGCCCACAAAAACCACCTCTGTAGCCCAAATCTATCCAAGACCCTAAATAAATGTTGCCAATGGACCTGTTTGAATGCCTTAGCAGCACTGAGGCTCACTACCATGGCCAGAATGGCCCATGCTTTACAAAAGGACGTAGCTAGTAGGACCCGCCAGGCATGGAGCACAGATTGATGAGCTTTAAGGAAGTTAACCTGTGCAGGGCTGATAACTGAAGGGAGATAGGAGGGCAGCCAGCCAGCCTCGTTGCCAGGATCTGGGCCAGTAGTTTGCCATCGACATTTAAAAGCGATATAGGGCAATATGAATCAGCCTCCTCCTTGGGCTTTCCTGGTTTTGGAATGAGAGTTATCAAGGTTATGTTCTTGTGTAATGGGAAAGTACCTGCGTCCACCACTGAGTGAAAGTAAGGCAGTAAGGGGCCCACAATATGAACGTGTCAATCAAGTTTTTAAAAATTCACCCTCCCCCTCCCCCGGAAAAAAACAAAACATTGTGTCCAGGGCAGAACAGGGCTTGAGGACTTTGATTATCTGTTGCAGCTGTTCCTGCAATGATGAATAATCCTGAAAGATTTGAATAGGAGAGCCATCATATAGCAGATTACCACCCTTCTGCCGGTAGATCTGGAGAATCTCAATTTTGTGAATATAGTTGTGCAGCTTGATGATCACAACACATGGACGTTGTCTCCCTGCCTGCTTGAGACCAAGATAATGTGCTGGTTTGATGCAGATGGGCCCTGCGGTATTAGAGAGCACAAATTCCTTAGCAAGCCAGATACCTAAAACTGATACGAGGGAGTGGTAAGATATGTTTTCTGGGAAGCCCACTAAATGCAAGTTTCTCCTGCGGGAACAGTTCTCGATGTCAGCAAGTTTGATCTCACACTCTTTCATGCATTGTTCTAGCATGTTCTGTGTTTTTACAGCGCTGCATACACTTTGTAGCGCTCTAGAAATGTTAAATAGTAGTAGTAGTAGTAGCATGTACCTTCCATAGAAAAACATATGTACGAACTGGCTCATAATTTTGGATCTTTTCCCCAATTTAGGGTCATTGTTTTTCATCCGTTTCACACATTTGATTTACGAAAAATTATTTAAGGTGCATTACAACTTTGCAATCTATGCAAATTGATTGGACGCATGTTCACTTGTAGGCTAGTATGCATTTAACTGATTTTGTGTGCTATCAGTTAAATGCATATTAACCTACATTTTATACTAAAATGTTTAAGATCTGCTATCAAAATTGAATGTACACTAACAAATTTAGATGCTTGCCATGTTAGTAGTAGTAGCAGCAATAGTATAAATGGAACAAAAGGGATTGGAAAGTTCGAAATTTGTTCACTTGCTGCCTGCTTTGTAGACTTATATCTTTTCTCCAGCTAGCGTAGGATGCATAGCCAAGGCAACCAGGCAGGGTTTTCTGCTTTTTTTAGTATATCTTTTATCAGAAAGCAATAAAAAGACACTGCTTAATTTAACACAAAAGGCTAATGAAATGTCAAAAGCAGACAAATCTCAGAAACAATTGTCCTATTTATAAAGCCATCCTAAATTATTAGCGTACTGTATCTCAGCCAAAGTGCATTCCTTTTTTACAACATTCTCATAGCTCTGTAGACAGAAAGCTGTTTGAGGTTCTATTTAAGCAGAAGAGTATTAGCAATATCTGTTCTCGCTGGAGCTGAATCCCTAGCAGCCAATTTGCTTGGAACTGCCCTAAGTGATCAGGAGGCAAAAGCAATGTGAAATGCCAAGTTGCAAGTGAGGTGCAGTGAATGATAGGAACCTTCCAAGTTATGATGGTCCCGGTGGCATAACTGAAATGCATTTGAGCCTTCCAGGGTATGCAGATCAAGGTGCAAGTTATTACATCATCTCGTCCCACCTTGAGATATATTACAATCAAGGGGTAGATATTTAAAGGTCCTTTTACAAAGGCACGCTAGCGTTTTTAGTGCACGCTAAAAAGAAGCATGCGCTGAAAGCTAGAGATGCCCATATATTCCTAAAAATGCTACCACACCTTTGTAAAAGGACCCCTTAAAGAGGATTAACCAGGCAGAAGAGGCCCTTCACTGGTTAAACCTTGTTGAGTGGGCTGGACGCCGATATTGAGTGACACTTTAACAGATACTAATCTTGAAAATATCTGCTAATCAGCCAGCCCCTAACCCCAAACCTGTCCTGGGGAAACCCCCTAGCTAGTCAGGTTTTCAGAATGTCCACAATGAATATTGTGGAGGAGTAGCCTAGTGGTTAGTGAAATGGACTTTGATCCTGGGGAACTGGGTTCGATTCCCACTGCAGCTCCTTCTGACTCTGGGCAAGTCACTTAACCCTCCATTGCCCCTGGTACAAAATAAGTACCTGAATATATGTAAACCGCTTTGAATGTAGTTGCAAAAACCTCAGAAAGGCAGTATATCAAGTCCCAGTTCGCTTTCCCTATTTGAGATTCTACATGGAATGTTGCTATTCCACTAGCAACCTTCCATGTAGAAGCCTGCCCTTGCAGATCAGCAACGCGGCTGCGCAGGCTTCTGGTTCTGTGAGTCTGACGTCCTGCCGCATTGCTGATCTGCAAGGGCAGGCTTCTACATGGAATGTTGCTAGTGGAGGAGTAGCTTAGTGGTTAGCTCAGTGGACTTTGATCCTGAGGAATTGGATTCAATTCCCACTGCAGCTCCTTGTGACTGTGGGCAAGTCACTTAACCCTCCATTGCCCCAGGTACAAAATAAGTACCTGTATATATGTAAACTGCTTTGAATGTAGTTGCAAAATACCACAGAAAGGCGGTATATCAAGTCCCATTTCCCATTCTCTTCCCAATATTCATGAGAGAGATTTCCATTGCATACAAACCTCTCTTATGAATATTCATTGTGGATATCCTGAAAAGCTGACTGGTTGGAGGTTCTCCCAAGACAAGGTTGGGAACCAGTGTCCTCACTGGTTAGAAAAGGGTTGGGCTGGGGGCGGAGTTTGAGCAGAGCCACAACCTAATATGTTAGTGGTGATATTTGGTCTGCTATCCAGCTAAGCACATACCACCCCCCCCCCCCCCCGATATTCAAAACTATTTAACTGGCCAGCAATGGCTCCTGTCTAGTTAAATAGGGATTAAGAGCCTAACCACGGATATTAAGCAGGAGATAACTGGTTATTTCCCACTGAATATCCCCATTAGCAGCTGGGCACTAACTGACTGTATTGCAAAACAGAGCTGACGCATGGATATTCAGCACCTAACCGGCTACACTGAGCGGTCAAAATAGGTCACTTCAAGATCAGACCTATATTTGAACGCTAAAAAGTTAACCGGTTACTGCTGAACATTGGCATAGCCAATTAATTGTTTAGCGGCCAAAATAATCCCGGATATTCAATACCGGTCACCAGATACGGCCTGGCATTGAATATCTGGATATAACACCAGCAGTGGATAGGAAACGCACTACCCACAGCCAACTGAATATCGAGCCCATAATGTTAGAATAGTAAAAAGGTTATGAGTGGCTTAAAAGCCTCTTAAGAACATAAGTGTTGCCATACTGGCATAGATTGAAGGTCCATGAAGCCCAGTATCCTGTTTCCAACAGTGGCCAATGCAGGTTACAAGTACCTGACAAGATCCCAAAACAGTACAATACATTTTATGCTGCTTATCCTAGAAATAAGCAGTGGAGTTTTCCAATTTTTTTTAAATTTACTGCTTTGTAGCTTCATTGCGTGCCCGCTAGTCCTAGTATTTTTGGAAAGATAAACAAGCGATTCACATCAACCCTTTCCAGTCCACTCATTATAGACCTGTATCATATCTCCCCTCAGCTGTCTTTTCTCCGAGCTGAATAGTCCTAGCTGCTTTAGCCTTTCCTCATAGGGAAGTCGTCCCAACCCCTTTATCATTTTCTTCGCCATTCTTTGTACCTTTTCTAATTCCACTATATCTTTTTTGAGATGCGGTGACTAGAATTGCACACAGTATTCGAGGAGCGATACAAAGGCATTATAACATTCTCATTTTTGTTTTCCGTTCCTTTCCTAATAATACCTAACATTCTATTTGCTTTCTTAGCTGCCACTACACACTGAGCAGAAGGTTTCAACGTATCCTCAACGACGACACCTAATGTGGAACCTTGCATTACGTAGCTATAATTTGGGTTCCTCTTTCCCACATTGCATCACTTTGCACTTGCTCACATTAAATGTCATCATGCCCAGCCTTGTAAGGTCCTGTTGCATTTTTTCACAATCCTCTTGCGATTTAACATCTTTGAATAACTTTGTGTCATCAGCAAATGTAATTGCCTCACTAGTTGCTCCCATCTCTAGATCATTTATAAATATGTTAAAAAGCAGCGGTCCTAGCACAGACCCCTGAGGAACCTGAGCAGGATGGGAAATGGGACTTGATAGACCGCCTTTCTGAGGTTTTTGCAACTACATTCAAAGCGGTTTACATATATTCAGGTACTTATTTTGTACCAGGGGCAATGGAGGGTTAAGTGATTTGCCCAGAGTCACAAGGAATTACAGTTCCTCAGGATCAAAGTGCACTGCACTAACCACTAGGCTACTCCTCCACTAACCGCTAGGCTACCTCCAACTTCCACAAGGAAGTTGGAGGTATGCTTCAGCTGCCATCGTCAGCACTTCCGTGCATGCTCAGTTTATGTTCGACTGAGCATGTACGGGAGTGCCAGCATCAGCGACTGAAACATGCTGCTCATTTGCTTGCAGCTCAGGCAGCATGAAGCTCGTGCCTTGAGCAGCAGACTTCTTCAGCTGGTGGGGTTTGGGCAACCCTGCCAGCAAAAGTAGGACTCAATGCCATCGGGGGTGGGGGATACCTGGGAGGAAATGTGTAGCCTAGAACCACCATGAACCAATAAGGTTTGGCAGCCACTGAGCTAATTATAATGTGCTAGTCGACTAAAACGTCATAACCATTCTCCCCCCATGCCATGTCCCCAGACAAGAAAAGTATTTAACATGTAATGCAAAAAAATTTTAATGCAGTTGTATGAAAAACTGACTTCACATATTAACCGTGCTTTAAGTGCCTAACTTACTTTAGAGCAAGGGTTCCTAATTTAGGGATGCCAAATAGGAGGCATAAAATACATAGATACTTGCAGGCAACAGTTATCACTTTAATCTATTTAGATTTTGCTCACACCTTTTTCAGTAGTTGTTCAAGGTGAGTTACACTCAGGCATGCTGGGTATTTCTCTGTCCCTGGAGGGCTCACAATCTAAGTTTATGAAGAAAGACTAAGGAGGCTAGGGCTTTTCAGCTTGGAGAAGAGACGGCTGAGGGGAGACATGATAGAGGTATATAAAATAATGAGTGGAGTGGAACAGGTAGATGTGAAGCGTCTGTTCACGCTTTCCAAAAATACTAGGACTAGGGGGCATGCGATGAAACTACAGTGTAGTAAATTTAAAACAATTCGGAGAAAATGTTTCTTCACCCAACGCATAATTAAACTCTGGGATTCGTTGCTGGAGAACGTGGTGAAGGCGGTTAGCTTGGCAGAGTTTAAAAAGGGGTTAGACGGTTTCCTAAAGGACAAGTCCATAAACCACTACTAAATGGACTTGGGAAAAATCCACAATTCCAGGAATAACATGTATAGAATGTTTGTAGATTTGGGAAGCTCGCCAGGTGCCCTTGGCCTGGATTGGCCGCTTTCGGGGACAGGATGCTGGACTCGATGGACTCTTGGTCTTTTCCCAGTGTGGCATTACTTATGTACGCAATGGAGGGTTAAGTGACTTGCCCAAGATCACAAGAAGCAACAGTGGGATTTGAACCATCCACCTCTGGATGTCAAGACTAGTGTTCTAACCACTAGACTTTATACAGCAGGCTCCTCCAGCTGAATATTGAGCCCTAAAGAAAGAAAGAAAACAGCAAAAAAACTATAACACTTATGGGGTAGGAAACAGCATAAGGAATATGTTGCCAGACACCAACAAAGATTATTAAAGCATAAAGCTTATACGATTTTAAGAGACAGCTACATGTAAGCAGAAGAGTGATATGTATGAGCTGCGGCAAGCCTAGGAGACAGAGTTCAGAACTCAGATCAACCTGCAAAGGATGAGCTATTGGAGCTGAGAAAGGTATTTTGTGTTAAAAAGCTAATTATTAGAGCTAGCTTGTTATTTAATTGAATTGCACACGCAAATTGGGCACACATTCAAATCTGCACATGCAACGTTTGGCAACTTTTATAGAATTCGGGGTTTACGTATGCAAATGATTTAAAAAATTGCTTTCTCAGGGGCCCCATTTACTATGCGTGTAGGTGCCTATGCGAGTACAACGCGCGTCAAATTAGAGCTACCGCATGCCCCGGGCGGTAAATTCTAATTTTTACACATGTCCAAAACGCGTGACAGAAAATCATTTCTATTTTGTACCGTGCGGTGCTAACCAGGCGCTAATCAGCAGTGTGCGAACGCTGACGATTACTGTCCGGTTAATGCAGGAGGACCTTACTGCCAATTCAATGGGTAGCATAAGGTCTCAGGCCCCAAACCAGAGGTGGGCCGATTTTTATTTTGCCGCACGTCCATTTTCAGCCAAAAAAAGGCCTTTTTTTGCAGGCGTGCTAAAAAATGGACCTGTGCGCGTCCAATACACACGCCTACACCAGCGCAGGCCATTTTTTCAGTGTGGCTTAGTAAAAGGACTCCTCAAGGTATGGACTTTTTTAATTTAGGAGGGGATATTGTGACTATTAGATGCAAACGCCATTGAATGTTGCCTTATATGTTTGCATTTGGATTACGGAGTATAAATAAAATGAGAAGCAATGATTAAAACACTTGTGTGGGTTTAGTGCCAGATGCTATATGCCTTTTAACCAAGGGTTACACAGACCGATTTGTTTTCTTTTCCTTTTCAATTTTCCCTTGCACTCACCATGAAAGGACCAACAATTTCGATTCATCTTAAACCTTTGTTTTATAGAACCTTAGGTTCATAATAAGCAAATGCCGTCATTCCATTTCTCTAATAGCGTATTTATCATTTTTTTTAATATGGCTTAATTGCTCTGCTTAGATCCCTCAGACCCTTTTCCCTTCAAAACAAATTCCTAAGTGAAACAGAACTCCAGCTTAAGCCATTCCCAGCAGTTGTCTGCCCTGTTTAACATGATGTTGGAGAGTGACTTCCTTGATCAAGTCCAGTGAGTTGTCTGGATCATTTGAAAGGAGACTTGTCTTGAAATTTTGGATTAACCAGCTGTTAGACTTGGCTTCAAGCATTCTGCACCAGGGATAATGTGTGAAAAACCCCAGGTGTGCGAAAGCTGGGGTATTATCTCAGCTAAAAGTCTTAAACAGGGCTTGAAATGAAAAAGGGAACCTTTAATTGGAGCTACATATGTAACACCTCATTGAAGATTATTAGACCTACAGCTGTCAGAACATCTTAGAATACTTTTTCATGGTTCTGTTCCATTTAATTACATTTGTAGGTGAATAGATACAGCATGAAAGATAGATGCATGGTTGCTACTTTTTGTAGGGGTGTACAGTCTACCTAAACTGCAAGGAGAACATGTTTTGGGGAGAAAACCACATCCATTTGTTCTTAGACTTGCAGTTTCCTAGCACAAGTACATAAATATATATAAGTACATAAGTGTTGCCATACTGGGACAGACCTAAGGTCCATCAAGCCCAGCATCCTGTTTCCAACAGTGGCCAATCCAGGTCACAAGTACAATAGTAGGTAACATTCCACATAGAACCCCAAAGAGTAGCAAGACTCTAGAATTCTGAAGAATAACAAGATTCCATGCAGAATTTCAAAGTGTAGCAACATTCCATGTGGAACCCCAAAGAGTAGCAAGATTCCATTCAGAATCCCAAGTACATAAGTGTTGCCATACTGGGACAGACCTAAGGTCCATCAAGCCCAGCATCCTGTTTCCAACAGTGGCCAATCCAGGTCACACGTACCTGGTAAGATCCCAAAACAGTACATTTTATGCTGCTTATTCTAGAAATAAAGCCAACTTATGCAGCTTACTCCACTCAATGTAACTACTACCAACAAAAAATAAGCAGAGTGCTAAGGGAGAATTATATGATGGAGTTTATAGGTAAAGTCTCATAAACATGCAGCAGTTGTCGTTTAGTGTCTCTTATGCTGCTTAGTTGTAATCATAGACTATTACCCACCGTCCTACCATTAAATGAGCTACCTAGCATGCTTATTTTTTACTTTTTTACTTTTTTCTTATATTTTTACAAAGCATGCCATTTAGCTCTTGTATTATAATTATAGCTGATGGCTTAAGGGATCAGTCACGTATCTGTATGCCTATACAGCAGCACACCCTGCTTATTCTAGAAATAAGCAGTGGAGTTTTCCCAAGTCCATTTTAATAATGGTCTATGGGACTTTTCCTTTAGGAAGCCAGCCAAACCTTTTTTTTAAACCCCGCTAAGCTAACTGCTTTTACTATATTCTCTGGTAATGAATTCCAGGGTTTAATTACACATTGAGTGAAGAAATAGTTTGTCTGATTTGTTTTAAATTTACTACTTTGTAACTTCATCACATGCCCCCTAGTGCTAGTATTTTTGGAAAGAGTAAACAAGAGATTCACATCTACCCATTCCACTCCACTCATTATTTTATAGACCTCTATCATGGTGTGATGCTTTTGTGATACATATGTATGTTAAATGACATGGTTTCTCCCCTCTAACCACCCCCCCCCCAAGCATACAATATCAAATCTGAGATGCTTCATTTTGCTGCAAAACTGGAGGAAAATAGAAGTTAATGTTAATACAGATGTTCTACAGAATTAAGACCAAATTATGCAGTCCCAATATTAAAGTATGTTAAGTTGTTAATAACACAAAATAGGAGATCCTAAGTGCAGCTGTGCTAATTGCCACCAGTTTCTACATGTACAAGTTCATGCATTAATTGCAGAGGAAGCGATAATCCAAGATAATCCAACGGGATGAAATGTCCAAGTCGAAAAAGAAGGACGTTTTTATTTAGACCTGTTTCAGTCACTTTCAGGGTACAAAAAGGAGCTGTGATTGAGCAGCTGACCACTAGGGGGGATTAAGGCATGACATCTACTTAATCCCCCAATGGTTGCTGTCCCCTCCCTCTCCCCTGAAAGTAAAATCAGAAAGGAAAACCAGGCTGTAGTGGTCAAAGCTGCAGGCTATAAACTAGGAGACACAGGTTCAATTCTCAATTCAGGTCTCTTTTTTTTTTTTTCTTTAAATTGTGAGCCCTGTAGAAACAGACAAAAGTCTACTGTACCTAAATATTTATTATTATTATTATTCCATTTGTATCCCGCGCTTTCCCACTCAAAGCAGGTTCAATGCGGCTTACACAGTAAAATGAGTACAAAATATTATTAGAGGGTAAAAATTAAGTATCCTATATAATAAAACTCACCCTCAACATTCTGAGGACACTGACGTCACTGTCAGGTCCTCAGGGCACTTCCTGCCAGTTCGAAGCCTTCGTGGTGGTGAAGCCACCGAAAACACAGTGTTAGGGGCCCCGCCCTCGCGTCAAACGTGATGACATCGAGGGCGGAGCAACATCAGCAAATTAAAGGTGGCGAGCCGAGGTCAGCAACAATGGCGGAGGAACGCAGACGGGGTGAGTAGGGAGGGAGGTGGGGGGGATGTCTGGAAGGAAACCGTGCTAGCGCCCGTTTCATTGCCGCAAGAAACGGGCATGTTTTACTAGTATTAGAATAAAGGACGAGATGAATAGGTAGAAATAGGCCATGGAGAGGGGAGTGAGGTGGGAGATGTAGTTAGGGTCAGTGTCGTTATCATGGGGTATGTGTAGGTAGATGGTTCATTAGATTAGTCAGGATTCTTTGGATAGGCTTGTTTGAATAAGTGGGTTTTTAGTGCTTTCCGGAAGGGTAGGTAGTCGCAGATTGATCGGATAGATCTGGGGAGAGCATTCCATAGTCGGCTGCCTAGGAATAAGAAGTTAGATCCATAGTAGGTCTTGTATTTATGACACCCACAAGCCTGAAGGCTATTGAGGTGGTGTACAGTCAGATACAGAAGGTATATCCCTGTTCCTGGAAGACTTAAATGGGGCTATGAACCTGGATGCTCCGGTTTACAGTCTGTGGCACTGACCACTAGGCTGCTCTGCAAGGACATCTGTTTGGCCATTTTTTTTTTAAAGTGCTGCCAGGCAGATGTCCTTGTCCATATAGGCACCAAATGCACCCTGTGCAACATGCCCCCAACTGACTTGGTGTGTGCCTGTCCCACCCACTTTGATGACATCAGTGCAAGGGAAGCCAATGACAGCTTCCCTTGCGTGGCTGCACTGGCCACACAGAGGGGCCCCTTTTACAAAGTGGCGGTAAGCCCAACGTGGACTTACTAAAAGGGAAGGTATGGAAAACCCAACGTGGACTTACTAAAAGGGAAGTACCACCGGGCTATCACAGCAGCCTAGTGGTAGTTCCCTCCCCCACAGGGTTACCATATTTTGTCCTCCAAAAAGGAGGACACATGCCCCGCCCCCTTTCACACCCCACCCACTCCCTTTCACACCTTCGCTCCACCCCCTGTCACATTTTCCCCTCCCCCATCACTCCCCCTCCCCTTACCTTACTACTGCCCTGGTGGTCTAGGGACCTCTTTGGGGCATGAAAGAGCCCCCTCTTTCCTGCCCAGAGCGCTGCCCTGCATGCATCCTTCATGTTCATGATCTCGGCGCCAATTCAAAATGGCCGCCGAGAGTTGAAGTCTCGCGAGGTCACTTCAACTCTCGGCGGCCATTTTGAATCGGCGCCGAGACCAGCAACAGGAAGGATGCATGCAGGGCAGAGCAGAGCTCCGGACAGGAAAGAGGGGGGCTCTTTCCTGCTCTGAAGGCGGAAGAGGTAACTAGACCACCAGGGCAGTAGTAAGTAAGGGGAGGGGAGACTAGCAATCTGCCCATTTGTCCAGAAATCCAGACAAACGGGCAGATTGCCGCACTGCAAAAGTATTTCAATTTTTATAGCACCAGTATGTACCCGGCGGTAACACCGGGTTAGCGTGGGAGCCCTTACCGCCAGCTCCTCAATGGGTGGCAGTAAGTGTACCTCCCCAAAATGGCCGCACGGCAAGTGCTTCACTTGCCGCATGGCCATTTCTTGAAAAAAAAAAAAAGAAAAACCTGCCTTTTACCCGCTACGGTAAAAGGGGGCCTCGGCATGCGTCAAAAACACTCGCTGATGACAGCGCAGGCTCCCTTTTGCCGCAGCTTTGTGAAAGGACCCCATAGCTTGCTACTGTGTCCTTTTCTGGTGGGGGTGGGGTCGTTATGAGCGGGATTTCCCAATTCCGATTTGGGCATTCTTTCAAAATTGCTCTCAAGTGCCTTCTGGAAGAGCTGTAAAGTCCATTTAATCCTTAAAAAGGCTTGATTAACACTGGAGTATGCCCTTTTCTGTGTTTATAGGGAGCAGAAAGGTTTAGTGAATCATGCTTTTGATCAGCTATTATCCCAAGCCTCCAAGAGCATTTGCTTATTCAGTTTCAGATGGAACGTGGGTGAAAACTTATAAACAGCGTAGCCAAGCCAGGAATTCACACCCTATTCCAGCACCCATCTGACCGTTTAGCAAAAATGGTGATTTTATGAGGCAAGTCATTTTAATAACGAGATGAGTTTTAGGTAGAAGGTTGGATTCAGTTCAACTTCCTGGTGCCCTGCAAGTCATTCTCACTCTTAATGAGTTCATTATCTGTAAATAACAGCTTGCAGGTAAGAAAGTGCCATACCAGCCAAAAGTGTGTTAATAAAACGTTGAATCCTAGAGATTATTGTACTGTGCACATAACATCTTTCTGACATTGTATGCGTGCATTTGTGACAATTTAATGAAAAAAAAAATTCAGTGTGAAATTACTTTATGATAACACTACAAGACACCCAAGTGTGCTCCGTTCTCTTTTTTCTGTTAATTTTTGCAGTAGATATCTGAAGAACTGACGCCAACCACTGTCTTCCAATAAGCTAGCATTTATTACTTTATTTTCCTCTTCCCCCTAAAACTGTCCAAGTCGTCTTCCTTTGACATTTATTTGAAGCCAGGCTTCACTGGATTCTCTGGTTAAATTATTTCTTAAGACTAGAGCCCGAGAGAGATCACAGTTAGAAATAAGGTTTGAAGCTATCCATCAGTTCTGAAATTCCTTGTTGTTTTCGGTTCTTGTTTTTTTTGTGCCTTCGTGAAAGTGATTATAAGTGTAGGGTGAGGACCTTATCCCTTCTGCATGAAGAAAGAAACAGTTGAACCTTTCAGATCTCATGGTGCAGGCCACCCCTTGGATGGATGATTTGACAGCAGACTTCTAGTACAAAACAAATCTCCCCAAACTATGCATCAAACCCCATGCATTTATTTATTGGGGCTGCATTTCGATTAAAATTTTTAATCACGATTAATTGCATGATTAAAGTTTGTTTATTTATCTATTTATTTCACGCTCCAGCTCCTTGTGACTCTGGGCAAGACACTTAACCCTCCATTGCCCCAGGTGCAAAATAAGTACCTGTATATAACATGTAAACTGCTTTGATTGTAACCACAGAAAGGAGGTATATCAAATCCCATCCCCCTTCTCTTCCCTAAAAAACTGATAGTCTCCTGCCCCCCAGATCCAACATATTCCCCCTTTATCTTCCTTCTCACCTTTTACTCTCCCACCAGGTCTCTTCCCCTCCCCTCCCCTCCCCTCCACTCCACTCTCATGAGTAACAATACAAACTTGGTGATAAGTAACACACAGTACTTTTTGTGGCTGCTGGAACTTACTGCTTTGGTAATAGCTTCCACTGGTGACCCTTCCAGTTCTGCTTTAAGGTCTGCAGCTCACTCAATTCCATCCACTCAGGGTTCAGCATCTGCCCCCTCTCAATTCCCCTCTCCCCCCAGTCTTCCTTCAAGGTGGTGTTCTGTTGATCCCTGGTAGTGGCTGTCTGTGCCTATGGCCTGAAGCTTTCCCTCTGACCAATCAAGCCCATGCAAAAACAGGAAATGATATCAAGGGAGGCAGAACGGGCCAGAGGGAAAGCTTTGAACCTAACCACAGGTAACATATGTGCACCACTGCTGCTGCTGGGGTCTAACAGAGGATCATTTTTAAGGTAGGCTGAAATGCAGGGGGGTGACGCTGAATCCTGGTTGGAGGGAAAGATGCAGACTCATGCTGAGGTCGGGAGTGGAAAAGAGCAGAAGAGACATTTAGAAAAGACAGGAGAAGCTGCAGTGCGATTAAATCATTTAATCCCGATCAGTTTTTTTTAAATCACAGGTAATGCTTGATTCATTAATCGCAGTTAACTGCGATTAACTTGCATCCTTGTTCTTTATCCCCATGAAAAATACATTCAAATACCATCCAAAAAAGGGGGGAGGAGGATGCTTTGGAGATCCTGGATATAAGGCTCTAGACAATTCGTGATGTATACTTTTAGGAGTTGTAGGAACAAGAACAAAAACTGCTTCCTTATTTTTATTTGTTATATTGGCTGATGCTTATATCGTATTTAAAGCTATCTAAGGTATTTTGTGTATTTTATTTTTACCCCAAAGTAGGTGTTACTGTCCAGGTCAGTGCCCAGTGCTACTGTCCAGTGTTGCTGAACCAGTATGACCTCACATTCAATTAAACCTCCTCCTCCCCCAGTAGAAACCTTTACCACTAGACTCTCCATTCTTAGGCAAGCCTTCTTTATTGTAATTATCCCAATACATCACAAAAATCCAGTCTACAATTCAGCGGCCTGTAAGAACTGTGCCTATTGCAACATGGAGTTCGCACCCAGCCACCTCAGGGGCAAGGAGAGGGCCAGATCTCAGCACTGCCGAGAGGCAAAGCTGTAAACTCAAACTGGGATAAACAAAGGGAAAATACCTTTTACAGCAACCTAAGGGATTAGCCTCTACAGTGGCGTTCCTAGGGGGGCTGACACCCGTGGCGGATCGCCGATGCGCCCCGCCCCCCGGGTGCTGCGCCCCCCCGGAACAGCGTGACGCCCCCCCCCCCGGCGAAAGAACCCCCCTCCCCCTGGTGCACGCTGCTGGGGGGGGGGGTGCCGCGCGTCTGCCGGCTCTTCGTTTTCATGCTCCCTCTGCCCCGGAACAGGGATCCTGAAAACGAAGAGCCGACAGGCGCGCGGCACCCCCCCCCCAGCGGCGTGCACCCGGGGCGGACCGCCCCCACCCCCCCCACCCCCCACCCCCTTGGTACGCCACTGAGCCTCTAAGAGACTTGGGAAGGGACTTGCTCTAAGGAAAGAGCCTAAAGGAGAGAGAGCTAGGAAAAGCTTGCAGAAAAGACCTTCGGGGAAGTGAGTACCCCAGGGAAGAAAGTACCTTGAGGAGAGAAATAGAGAGGTAAAAAACCTTGATGGAACCACAGCGGAACCAAGAAAGGTCATGGTATGCAAGGCACAGACTGAGCCAGTGTTGCCAGACGGCAGAAATGTTTCCAGCACAAAAGTCGCACAAAGTAACCAAAATAACCCAATATTAATAAGGTCAATATATATATGAATAAGGTTGATATGAATACTGATATTTATCATAAGCATAAGCAACATAATCGTAATCTGCTTAATAATCAGCATCAGTAGCATAATTCATGATTCAGCAGCATAATCAGCATGTCATAAATAAGTAAATACACAGAAACTCTGAATGTTGAGCACCTGATTCTCATAATAAGATCTTTGTTTTAGTGGCCCTTTACCAGGAGAAAAACATCTCTGCACAAATATAACACATACCAGTGTATCCCTATAACCAGACCCCTCCAAACGACACACTGATTACCATCTATAACAAATCACCATTCTACCTATGAAAAGTTATTCTGTTATTATACTTCCTCTGTGTACATTCGTATGCCGCGCAAGCTGGTATGTTTGAAAATATAAGTGATATTAAATTAAAATGCTACCAACAAAAAAGAATGACAACGTGGATGCAGCAGCTCATCATAGGTTTGTTTGCTTTGTGTTCAGTGTACGCAGAATGACGGCTGAGCGAGAAGGTGAAACAGAGACTAGCCAAATTGTAATGAAAACAGGAAACGGGACCGGATGAGGTTCTGGGTGGGCGGGTGCCTGCCCCAAACTTCCTGGTGATCTAGTGGGGTAAAAAAAGATCCCTATTCTTTCCTGCCGACCGCGCTGCCCACTGAGCTGCTGCTCACTCCCGCCTCCCGCTTTGCCTTTAAAATGGCTGCCGAGAGAGACTTCAAACGGAAGTCTCAGTTGGCACTTGGCAGCCATTTTAAAGAGAAAGCGGGAGGCGGGAGTGAGCAGATCAGTGGCAGCGCAGTGGGCGGGAAAGAGTGGGGAATCTTTCCTGCCTGCCCTACTAGACCACCAGGAAGGTATTTTCATCATGGAGGGGAGGGGGAAACGGTGACCGACTGCGACACCGGGATTCCCCATGATGTTGTGTTGTCCTCATCGGGCTGCTAACAGGGACAGCAGACAGTGACACAGAGGCAGGAGAGCACAGGGAAGAAGAAGGATTTTTTTTCTCTGTTTTTGTATGTGGACCCAGCTGAACCCCCTGGAACCAAACTGTAGGGCCTGGAGCAGGCTGGGCAACAGTGACTGAACTGCAGCAGAACCAGAAGCAGAGAAGTGCATGGATGGCAGTGGAAGAATATTTCCCTTTTTTCTTTTTTGTATATAGACCTCTAAGAACCCACCAGAGATTGGGCAAAACCATAACAAGAGGGCAAAGAATATGGACGTGCATCGCTTTACTGGAGCTCATGCCTCCTCGCTGCCACATGGAAATCAAGAGAAACCACTCAGGGGGAGATTTTTGTCTTTCGCAATACCAGCTTTTCTACCAGGTCTGACAACTGTGCTATGACTGAAGACATTTGTTTCCTGTTTACACGCCTCTCTCTGTTCTCTGCTGTCTGTCTTCTGCCACATCCAGTGTCTTTCTTCTTCTAGTATTCCCTAATACTTCTATCCCTCTGCCGTCCTCTCCAATGCACTCTCTGTCTGTCTCTCTCTCTCTCTCTGCTGCCTGCTCTCTCCCACATATACATTCTCTCAGCTGTCAACTTTTCCCATCCACAGATGTTCTCACTGCCTCACTCTCTCATGGATACCCTTGTCTGTTGTGTCAGCTTTCCCTTGTGTAAACCTTCCCTCTAAATTTCCCGTCTGTTGCCAGCCCTCCTTTATGTGTAATAGGCCTACTCTTTGCTGTTAGTCTGTCTCACTAATTGTTCTATACATCATCATCTGTCTTTCCTTCCAGTCTTTATTTCATCTTAAGTTTTTCATTCTTACTATTTATTTATTTATTTATTTTATTGCATTTGTATCCCACATTTCCCCACCTATTTGCGGGCTCAGTGTGGCTTACAATATATTGTGAATTATGGACATACAATATGTACAGTTCGGTTATGGGTTAACATTGTGAGGAGTTATGTGAAAACAGAATCGAGCCAAGCCATCGTTTGGCGTAGAAACATTGGAATGGTACAATGGGGGAAAAATAGGGCGATAGAATAATGGCAAGGAGCCTTAGGTATAACTATTTTATATATGGGAGTGTTAATAGTGGTGTGAGTACGGGTAGGAGGGTACAAGAAAGTGTATTGATGCAATTCTGTTGGTGTGTATAGGCTTCATGTGTTTTGATCCTTGCCGTAAATTTTCTCAAAGAGATAGGTCTTCAGTCGTTTGCGGAAGTCGGTTAATTCGTAGATCGTTTTCAGGTTGCGTGGTATTGTATTCCAGAGTTGCGTGCTCTTATAGGAGAAAGTTGATGCATGCAGTGCTTTGTATTTTACGCCTTTGCAGTTAGGGAAGTGGAGATTCAGGAAAGTTCGGGATGATCTTTTTGCGTTTCTGGGTGGCAGGTCTATTAAATCAGACATGTATGCAGGGGCTACACCATGAATGATTTTGTGGACTAAGGTGCAAACTTTAAAGGTGATGCGTTCCTTGAGTGGGAGCCTATACTTCTAGGTTGTTTTTTTCTGGTTTCAATCTTCTGTTTCTGCAAGGTGGTCCACCCCCAATTACTCCCACCTCTCAGTCTTCTTGATTCCACTCTCACTACCCCTCCTTTCTTCTATTTGGTTCCACTGTTACGGTCTCTTTTCCTCTATCCCAGATCACTTGTTTCCCTCCTTCTTGTAACACTCTATCACTCCCCCACCTTCTAGCTCTTCAACTGCCCTTAAATCAGATCTCACCAACTTGACATGTCTTTCTGTCCGTACTTTCAGACAGCAACACCCCCTCATACAGTTCTGTGCACCTTAACTGTCCCTCACAGGAGAGTCTCTTAATTTCAACGTAGCACATCCTGCTTACCAGACTCAATGTCGGTTCCATTAGGGGAACCTGAATATGAAAATAGGGCACTGGTTCCCAGTCCAGTCCTGGGGGTGACCCACAGTCAGTTGGGTTTTGAGGATATCCAGAGCAATTAAACCACCGAGGACAATCTATCTCATAACTATACACTGAGGATATCCCGAAAACCTAAATGGCTGGGGCTCTCCAGGACAGGTTTGGGACCCACTGCAGTAGACTGAAATCAGGACTAGATCAGCCTGTACCTCAGTGGCGTAGCCACAGGTGGGCCTGGGTGGGCTGGGGCCCACCCACTTAGAGCTCAGGCCCACCCAACTGTAGCACACGTTTAGCGGTAGCTGGTGGGGATCTCAAGCTCCGCCAGCTGAAGACTTCCCCCTGATGTTAACGAAAATGCTACTCTCCATGATAACCGGCACCTGTGCATGCTCAGTTTTGAACGCATGCCTGCTGCAGACTGCCAAGGTGGAAAGAAGCATTTTCCTGCCAGCTGAGATATATTTTTGGTGGTGGTTGGGGGGGGGGGGGGTAAGAGAACACTTGGTGCCCACCCACTTCTTGCCTAGACCCACCCAAAATCTGTTGTCTGGCTACGCCCCTGCTGTACCTAAAGAATGGTGCCAACCTGTATCCACTACAGAGCTATCAAGTTACCTAGTACTTAGATTGTAAGCTCTTTTGAGCAGGGACTGTCTCTTTGTGTCAGGTGTTCAGCGCTGCGTGCATCTGGTAGCGCTATACAAATGCTAATGCTAATAATAATAGTGTTCAAGAAGCAGATTTTGTGGCCAGTTCCTATTTGTAACTTACATCCTAGTTCATGGTGGTCTAGGTTTTCTCTTATTCTACCTGTTCCAGTTAGCTCTGTATTAGGATGTGATTATCAGAAATCTGGGACTGGCCTAAGACCTTATAAGAACATAAGATGAGTCATGAAGGTCAAACCAAGGAGCGCAGAGCCCAACTGTCTCTTAAGTGGTCAGTCCAGGTCACTGGGGTATAGGCTGCAGATCCCAAAGAGTGGAATCGTTCCTTATTGCTCACACCCAGGGATCAGCGAAGGTTTTCCAAAATCGACATGGCTGAAAACAACAAAAAAAATACAGCAGAAGGTACCCCCTTGAGAAAATCAAACAAGAAACAGAATACAAAAAAAGGGAGGGGGGGGGGAATGACTATAGAAGTTCCAGCACAGGGATATTTATTAAAAGCTCATCAACCAAAGAGAAATGATGTGAAAAGCCTCGACGCAGTCCTGCGTTTTGGCAAAATGTGCCTGCCTTATGAGTCTATATACTTCAATCTGAGTTGATATTAATCCAACGTTTTGTCCAAAAGGCACAACAAATCGCCATCAATTAATGAACATCAACTTGAGTGACCTGGAACGTCAATAAAGTAACAATTTGGATAAAGCAACAACCACATTGTAAACCACAGTATGCTGTTTGTGTTTAGGATTACCATATGTCCGGATTTACCTGGACATGTCCTCTTTTTGAGGACATGTCCGGGCGTCCGGACGGGTTTTGCCAATCCGCCCATTTGTCCGGATTTCTGAACAAATGGGCGGGCGGTGGGCCTATCCTACCGCCCCTTCCCTTACTTACTATCTACTGCCCTACTGCCTGGAGCGCTGCCCTTGCCCTGCATCCTGTTGCTGTGATGGTCTCGGGATTCAAAATGGCCGCCGAGAGTTGAAGCGGCCTCGCAAGACTTCCTCAGCGGCCATTTTGAATCCTGAGACCATCACAGCAACAGGATGCAGGGTAAAGACAGAGCTCCGGGCAGGAAAGAGGGGGCTCTTTCCTGCCCCGAAGAGGTCACTAGACCACCAGGGCAGTTGGTAGTAAGTAAGGGGAGGGGAGGTGACGGGGGGGCAGGGGAGGGGAATATGTGACAGGGGGCGGGGTGAGGATGCAAAAGGGGCGGGGCATGGGCAGGGAGGTGATGGGGCGGGGCATGTGTCCTCTTTTTGAGAGGACAAAATATGGTAACCCTATTTGTGTTTCATCCAAATTGTTAGTTTGTTGGCATTCCAGATCACTCAGGGACGCTTTTGCAAAGCCGCAGTAGGCTTTATGCGCATGTAGTATGCATCAAAATGAGACTAGTGCCAGGCTAGCACGCACCCTGGTGGTAATTTTGGATTTGGCGCATACCCATAACGCCGTGACAAATTATTTTTTTATTTCCTATAGTGCGTGGCATTTCTAGCGTTAACCGGCATTTGGCACGCACTGACCGGTCACCGTGTGTGTAGCAGGTGAGCTATTACCGCTAGATCAATGGGTGGCGTTAAGGGCCCAGGTCTTAACTAGGCACGCGCTGGTTTCAATTTTACCGCAGGCCCTTTTCCCGGCCCATTGAAAAAAAGCTCTTTTTCCCAGACACAGTAAAAACTGGCCTGGCGTGCACCAAATACACACGCCCACACTACCGCAGGCCAGTTTTTTGCCGTGACTTAGTAAAAGGACCCCTCAATTTGATATTCAACAATTGGTGATTTTTTTTTGGTGTCTTTTGGACAACTTATTTTAAGTGTGTCACCTATTAGTTTTGGGGTGTTTCATCTAGTTTTAGTACTACGAGAATGGTAGCTACGAGAATGGTATGGGATTTGCGTTCCAAGACGTATGACCAAAGACTTGCTGACCTGAACATGTATACCCTGGAGGAAAGGAGGAACAGGGGTGATATGATACAGACGTTCAAATACTTGAAAGGTATTAATCCGCAAAAAAATCTTTTCCGGAGATGGGAAGGCGGTAGAACGAGAGGACATGAAATGAGATTGAAGGGGGGCAGACTCAAAAAAGATGTCAGGAAGTATTTTTTCACGGAGAGGGTGGTGGATGCTTGGAATGCCCTCCCGCGGGAGGTGGTGGAGATGAAAACGGTAACGGAATTCAAACATGCATGGGATATGCATAAAGGAATCCTGTACAGCAGGAATGGATCCTCAGAAGCTTAGCTGAAATTGGGTGGCGGAGCAGGTGGGGGGAAGAGGGGTTGGTGGTTGGGAAGCTAGGATAGGGGAGGGCAGACTCATACGGTCTGTACCAGAGCCGGTGATGTGAGACGGGACTGGTGGTTGGGAGGCAGGAATTACTGCTGGGCAGACTTATACGGTCTGTGCCCTGAAAAAGACAGGTACAAATTCAAGATATGAGTTTATCTTGGGCAGACTAGATGGACCATGCAGGTCTTTTTCTGCCGTCATCTACTATGTTACTATTTGAAATGATAAACAATCCTTCTCTATTGACCAATTCCAACCCGCTCTCAGTTTTGTAGACCCAGAGGAGTAGCCTAGTTGTTGGAACGGTGGGCTGTCAACCAGGGAAACCATGGTTCAGGTACTGTAGCTGATTTTTATGATAGATTACAGATTACTGGAAATAGGTTTGACATTTAATATTTCATTTCCTTTAGAATTCTTGGATGAACACCATCTGGTCCTGCTGATTTATGATGATCTAGTGTTTCAGTTTGCTTTCTTATATGTTCCAGTTTCACAGAGATTTGGTCGAGGCCCTCTAAATCATTGCCATCAAAGAATGTTTCTGGTTTGAGTATCTCCCTGACATCATCTTCAGTAAAAGCTGAAACAAAGAGCTTTTCTCCTTTGGCCTTGTCACCTTTAAGTTCACGTTTTACCTCTTGATCATGTTCTGTTCTAAGCAACTCCCTCATAGTTTTTTTCCTTTGAATGTGATTGAAAAGTTTTTATAATTTGTTTTTGCCTCTATGGCGAGTTTTGTTTTTCCTAACTTCTATTTTTTTTTTACCTGCTTTACTGCTGCTTTACATCTGAATTGTCAGCGCTTAGCAGTGCTGTACCAAGGGGTGGGAGGTGGGGGAGGTCCGCCCCGGGTGCACGCCGCTGGGGGGGTGCCGCGGCGTACGCCTGCTCTGAGTTCGCTGACTTTGCGTGTTCGCTGCAGCTCCCTCTGCCTTGGAACAGGTTACTTCCTGTTCCGGGTCAGAGGGAGCTGCAGCGAACGCGTGAAGTCAGGGAACTCTGAGCAGGCGCGCGCTGCGGCACCCCCCCAGCGGCGTGCACCCGAGGGGGGGTTCCGCGCTGCAGCGGGGGGGGTGTGCTGCACCCGGGGGGGTCTGCGCTGTATCGGGGGGGAGTGCTGCACCCGGGGGGGCGGGGCGCTGCCCCAGGTGTCCGCCCCCCTAGGAACGCCACTGGTGCTTAGACTTTTTCCTATTTTCTTCATTTGGAACCACTGTCCTTGTCTTGAAATTCATCCCTTTGGCTTTAATGTCTTACGTCACTAGAGTGAAATGCGTTTGGTATGGGCTTCAAGATGGTGGTTTTAAACAAAGCCCATGCCTCATGAGAACTTCACTTTTGCAACTATTTCTTTTAGGTTTGTTAATAAATAATTTCATCATTTTATCATAGTCCTTTTTTTAAGTTAAATAATACTGCAGTAGTTTCCTTCAATACCTTCCTTCTACTGTTTCTTCTGGATCTGAGTAATTTGGCAATTCTGTCACTTGATTACAGAACCAGAGAGGTTGGTGCATGCCTGGAATGCTCTTCTCAGTGGCGCAGCCACAGGTGGGCCTGGGTGGGCCGGGGCCCACCCAATTAAGGCTCAGGCCTACCAAACAGTAGTACACGTTTAGCGGTAGCTGGTGGGGATCACAAGCTCCACCAGGTGAAGACTTCCCCCTGATGGTAATGAAAACGCTATTCACTACGATACTAGAACCCGCGCATACTCAGTTTTCAGCGCATGCCTGCTGCAGACTACTAAGGTGGAAAGAAGCATTTTCCCACCAGCAGAGATTTTTTGGGCAGTGGGTGAAGGGGAGAACACTTGATGCCCACCCACTTCTTGCCTAGGCCCACCCAAAATCTGTCATCTGGCTACGCCCCTGGCTCTTCTGCAGGAAAAGATGGGGTGCAAATTAGTGACATAATTCTAAAAGGTTCCTTGTATGGCATGAAGAGGTAACAAAAATATGGACCATTCAGGGGCGTAGCCAGACACCCAGTTTTGGGTGGGCAGAAGAACCTCCCTGTCCCACAAGTGATTTGGTCTCTCCCTCTCTCGCCTGCATGCCATAGGGTCTCTCAAACATCCCCCCTCCCCCGCATACCATTTAAATAGCAGATTTTCACCGGCAGCGAGCAGCAACTAATACAGACTGCTCATGTTGGCCCCACAGCCTTCTCACTGATGCAACTTCCTGTTTCCGCATACAGGGCCGTGCCTAGGGTCTCTGGCGCCCCCCTGCAGTTGGCCCCGCCCCCGAAAACGATCGCTACACTACCCGCCCTCTTCTCCCCAGATCCTTTTTTTTTGTTTAAATTTACCTCTGTCCGGCGGCAGCGTAGCGTTAGTGAGAAGGAGGCAGCGCTCCCCCGCCCCGACGTGTCAGTCTTCCCTTCGCTCAGTGTCCTGCCTTCTTCTGATGTCATTTCTGATGTCAGAAGAAGGCAGAACTGAGCAAAGGGAAGACTGACACGTCGGGGCGGGGGAGCGCCGCCTCCTCACTAACGCTACGCTGCCGCCGGACAGAGTTAAATTTAAACAAAAAAAAAAGGAAAAGAATCTGGGGAGAAGAGGTCGAGGTAAGCATGGTGTGGCGGGGCGCCCCCCAGAGGATGGTGCCCTCCTGCCATGCTTACCTCGCTTACCGTGTTGGCACGGCCCTGTCCCCATAGGTAGGAATACGTCAGAGGAAAGGCTGTGGGGCCATGTGGGGCCAGTGTGAGCAGTATGTATCAGTCTCTGCTTGCTGCAGGCAAAGATCTGCTATTTATAAGGCATGCAGGAAGGACAGTTGTTGGGAGTTTTCGGCTGGTGGGGCTTTGGGATCCTTGCCAGCCACATCATAGGTGTGCTGCTAATGGGTGGGCCTGAACAGCTCATTCACTTTGAATAGGCTGTGTCAGCATTGCTGAGTGGCTTTGTAAACCGGGGGGGGGGGGAGGTATATTACTTATTATCCCCCTAATTCTATAAAAGTCACAAAAAATTGCATGCATAAATTTAATTGAATAATGAGCTAACCAGCGCCGATAATTGGCATTTTAACAAGCAATTATTGACACTAATGAGATTTAATCAAAATGTATGCACATAAATTTAGGTGTGAGTCAAAAAAGGGCAGATGGAAATGGGAGGGCCATGAGCAGGTCATGGGCAGATCGGGGGCATTTCTTTAAGTTACGCATGTAGTTAGAGAATAAGGGCATCCACGCCTGAATTTATGTGTAAGCGCTTTTCTATAAAATCAAATTCAAACATATCATCCTCCTGGAAACCAGTTTGCGGAGTTCCTCAGTGTTCACCACTTTCACCAACTCTCTTCAACATATTGATGTTTCCACTGGCCAAATCCTTATCCAATTTAGGCCTTAACCCATTTATTTACGCTGATGATGTTACAATTTATATACCTTTCAGACACGATTTGACAGAAATCACCAATACAATTAAGATTGGTTTGAATACAATGGATGCATGAAGACTCATTGAATTATCCTTTCATCTAAACACAATAAGTATAAACCTTCAACCTTAAACATCCCAATCTACTCTCTTCCAATCTCGGATAGCCTAAAACTGCTTGGCATCATAATTGACCGCAATCTGACACTTGAAAGTCAAGTAAATTCCACTACAAAGAAAATGTTCCACTCAATGTGGAAACTTAAACGCATAAAACATTTCTTCCCATGAGACGTATTTCGCAACCTAATACAATTTATGGTATTAAGCCATTTAGATTACTGCAATGGAATCTATGCAGGTTGCAAAGAACAACTAACAAAGAAACTTCAGACCGCACAGAATACAGCAGCCAGACTGATATTTGGAAAACCAAAATTTGAAAGTGCCAGACCACTTCGTGAAAAACTGCATTGGCTTCCCACCAAGGAACGTATTGCCTTCAAGGTTTGCACTCTTGTCCACAGGATTATTTATGGTGAAGTTCCTGGGAACATGTTGGATCTCATAAAACTACCACCCAGAAACAGTACCAGCCTATCCCGAACGTATTTAAATCTGCATTATCCAGACTGCAATGGAGTTAGATACAACTCAACTTATGCATCCAGCTTTTCTTACATAAGTACACAACTGTGGAACGCTTTGCCCAAAACCGTGAGATCTACCCATAACCATCTTAACTTCAGGAAACTACGGAAAACCAACTTGTTTAAGACGGCCTACCCCCCTGACCCAAATTAACTTCCTACTTCCTGCGACGCAGCAAAATATGGACCGTACTAGACTTCTGTCACCACCCCCTCTTTATCTCTTTGTTGCTTTATACTTACGTTTCTTACATGCTTACTACTGTACTATGTACTTGTATTATTGAACCGGAGCCACATTGAGCCTGCAACTAAGTGGGATAATGTGGGATATAAATGTGTTAAATAAATTAAATAAATATAAACCATGCCTAACTTTAAGCACAGTTTACAGACTAGCACTTTTTTATCGCTGATTTTTTTTGGTGCCATATATCAAATTCACCCTTTTATTTTTCCAGTATGGTTAATGTGTAGTTTTTTGAAAGTGTTTAGATAATTTTACTATGTTCTCTCCATAAGTTTTCCTTTGCCTGTTGAGGGGATGGTGGTGGGGGTTGTTGTATGGGATTATGCTTTTATTGTTTTTTTTATTTATTTATTTTTATTGTTATAACCAATTTAGGACAACTGGCCATAGGCAGAACATCAAGGGGCTCTTTACAAAGTTGCGGTAAACGGTTACAGCATATCAAAGCTGGTGTGAATGGTTGCACTTAAAGTTGGCAGTTGTGCGTGTAAGTGATAATATTTTATAGCTTGCACTCGCGACTACAAAACACGCTTCTCATCCGCCCATGTGCACACTCTCTTTGCAGTTGTGTGTAATAGCATTTTTAGAATAGCGCCTAAGTGTAGTTACACATGTAACTATAAATTAATGCCAATTAACACAAATAATGCCACTTAAGGGCTATTATTGTTACTTAAGGCCAATTGGCGCCTAATTTTAAAATTACGTTAGTCGTGCAACTGGCACTATTCAAGTTATGAGCCCAAACTTGTACACTAGTTGGAAACTTGGCTGTGCAAATTTATAGAATCCAGGAGTAGAGGGGCGGCCCAAGGTATTCTGCTGCCCGAGGCAGGGATGAAATGCCGCCCAAGCCCCCCGCCTGCACTCCTGCATGGTCTGGCATCTCTCCCCTTCTCTCCTCAACCTCTTCCCCATGTTTACCTATTTTTTTCATTTCCAACAGCAGCAATTACCATAGACTGCCCTGCTGCTGGCATCAGCCTCTTGGCTCTACTGCGTCCCACCTCTGAGGAAACAGGAAGTTATGTCAAGAGGCGGGCTGCAGTAGAGAGAAGAGGCAGGGCAACCTATGAGAATTGCTGCCGCTGCCTCTACCATTTTTTAGAAAAGAAGAAAATAGGTAAACGTGGGGAGGGTTGAGGAAGGAAAGGGAGCGTGCCTACTGAGGACCCCGCCTCAGTTGGCCTTATGATAGGGCCACCACTGCAGGAGTAAATGCAAAGAGGGCACATTCTTTCCTGATAGTACAGATGCTTTTTTTTGTTTAAATACCATGTTTCCCCGAAAATAAGACACTGTCTTATATTAATTTTTGCCCCCCAAAATGCACTAGGTCTTATTTTCAGGGGCTGTCTTATTTTTTGGGGAAACATCGGGGTTGGATCAGGGTTGGCCCGCCTGCCCTCCGTCGCTCCCGGAACTAACCTTAAACGCCTCCTTTCACCTTCGCAGCAAGCAGCAGGGCAGGCCACTCCTTCCTTCCGTGTCCCGCCCTCGCCTGACGTAACATCCGCGAGGGCGGGGCACGGAAGGAAGGAGAGGTCTGCCCTGCTGCTTGCTGTGAAGGTGAAAGGAGGAGTTTAAGGTTAGTTCCGGGAGCGACGGAGGGTGGGTGGAGGGGGGGGGGGGCCCGGCGACCTCAGGTGGGGGGGCGGCCCGGGGGCGGCCTTGTCCGGCTCTTGGCGGCCCTGCTTTCAAACAAAAATTTGCTAGGTCTTACTTTCGGGGGAGGCCTTATATCTACCAATTCAGGAAAACCTCTACTAGGTCTTATTTTTGGGGGATGTCTTACTTTCGGGGAAACAGGGTAAGAATGTGCTCTCTTTGCATAAAGCATACATTAAGAGGAGTGCGTACTGTTATCAATGAAAAACATTTCATTGAAACGATAGCCCATCCCTGAGTGATATCTTACAAGTGGTCGCATTCTATGACTATCTAAATTAAACAATGGTATATATATAATGAAATACAGTATGGAAATACAAAACCATAAATAATTTTTCAGGACCATAAATAATTTTTCAAAAATAGGGAGGAAAAGACCTCATAACAACCAGAATCAACAATATTTAAGCTCTTTTTAAATAGTAGCCATTTTGTAATGTGATTGGTCAAAAAATGATCATGGGTCGAGAAAAACCTCCCAGGAGCATTTAAGCACTGTATTGGGTAACATTTGTCTGGGTCTCCAGAAGAAGCCGTCGTGAAATGGGTCCCCGTCGGGACCTCAGCCTTGACTCAAGATTAACAGACTCATGCTATATAGCTAACGGGAAGTAATGATCTCTATGCTATACAGCAAATGAAAGGCAATTTCATTAGCCGAAGACTGGACATTTATGCCTTGGTTCTATCAGAGCTACTGCTGTGTGTCTAAAGCTAAGTATTTGGTTTTTCTACTAATATATGGATGAACAGTTGAAAATTTTTTATATATATATTTGATTGTTGGGTAGATGCAGTGGTGTGCTGGAGCAGGCTCTCACAGGCTCGCAAGAGCCGGTTGTTAAGTTTTTAAGAATTTTGGGAGCCGGTTGTTAAAGTAGGGCCCTCCATGGCTACTTTAACAACTGGCTCCCAAAATGTGGGCTTGGGCCCCCTGCTGAATTATCTTTTACTTTGCTGGTGGGGATGCTGAGCCCTGCCAGCCAAGTAAATAGACTGCTGCTGCTCTCCGCTCCTTGTTTCCAGCTCTGAGCAGCAGGCTGGGACTTCTCCAGCATGTGTGAGAAGTTTCAGCATGCTGCTCAGAGCAAGACGTTGGGAGTGGTGAGGGTCCATTTATTGGTTGCCAGCAAAGGTATGCCTAGTGTGCCCACATGAAGGGAGGGAGGAGAGAGAGGCAAGTGTTGCTCCCCCCCCCCACACCCGGCCACCCCTGGCCCTTCCAACTGCAGAGCTGGCTACGTCCGGAGAAAGAGCTTGTTAAAAATTTACCAGCACACCCCTGGGTAGATGGTACAGTGGATCATTAAAGTTTTGCTTATTTTTGGATCAATCCTGCATGATTTTTCCTGGGAGGTTTTTCTTGACCCATGATCACTTTTTGACCAATCACATTACAAAATGGCTACTATTTAAAAAGAGCTTAAATATTGTTGATTCTGGTTGTTATGAGGTCTTTTCCTCCCCATTTTTGAAAAATAATTAAAAAAAAATTATTTATGGTCCTGAAAAATCTTTAAATGGTATCTTGATCCATTTTGTTTGGGTTGAGAATCACATTCTATGACTGACAGCTGAGATACATATTTGGCACTGTTTGAGTGAATTGGCCTTTTTCTGCTGATATCTACTATGGTACTAAACTTTAATGCATTTGCTTTATAGAAAGAAAAATTGAGGAATTGTGAGTCAAGTAAGCTTCTCAATCTTTAGAATGTGTTGCTGTGACCTCACTGTAAGTTAGAAACATTTTTTTACAATCTATCTCAGAATTTTTGTTTTGTGTTTAAAGCCCAGGTCTGTGACCTGAAAAACTATAGATGAATTCCTTCTGTTCTTCAAGGATGGCCAGTGTTGCAAATACCAGACTTTGAACTTTGTGCGGTTCAGTGAAGAGCATCAAGGTAACCTTGACAGTTGAAAGATGAGAGCAGGAAGTCCTGCTCCGAGTTCTCTAGTTTCACTGAAGCTGATGGGGGGGGGGGGGGGGGGAACATAAAGCAAACTGAATGGGCAAAAGGAAAATCTTCTAGAATTAAAAGCAAGAAAAAGATGTCGGTCTTCAGACATTAACCTAATAGATGAAAGAAATCAGGGCAAGGATGGATTGTTCATCAAGAGGTAAACAAGAATGAATGTACTACTACTACTTATCACTTCTATAGCGCTACAAGGCAAACGCAGCGCTGTACACCATACACGAAAAGACAGTCCCTTCTCAAAGAGCTCACAATCTAAATAAGACAGGTAAACAGACAGAACAACTAAAAGGTAGGGGAATAAAGAAGTGGGGATAAAAGGACAAGGCAAGTGAGTAGTGGTTAGGAGTCAAAAGCAGCGTTAAAGAGGTGGGCTTTTAGCCTGGATTTGAAAACGGCCAAAGACGCGGCTAGACGTACAGGCTCAGGAAGTCTATTCCAGGCGTGAGGTGCAGCAAGATAAAAGGAACAGAGTCTGGAATTAGCATTAGAGGAGAAGGGGACAGACAAGAGAGATTTATCCACAGAACGCAGTACCCGAAGGGTGAAGAGTTATGCTAACCCTTGCTCTCAGTAAAATACAGGCCAATGGCTCATAATAAGAGCTAGGCTTCTTAAAATCAGAATCATCTCTGATACAAAAGAGAGCTAGCTTGTAAAAATCAGAGATCATCTTTGACACAGTTACATTTCACTGTGGCAAGTGCTGAACTGGCAAGGGTGGGGGCAATCTACTCTATAAACAATCCTGAGATTGGCACCCGCAAGACGTCATAAGCAAGAGTTGCTATGGTTACGTAGAGATAGTGCTGGGTCAACTGCACCCCAGGTGAGAACATCCAAAGGGGGGGCTACAGGAAGGTTTGGGAACATATGAAGTCATTCTGATCAACTGTTAAGGACTAGGAGCCCAGTTGAGACAGCTGGGGTCCATTGAAATGAATGGGGCCAAAATTGTATATAAGCAGCAGTTTGAGGAGTATTAGTTCAGACGAGACGAGACGAGAAGAAGAAGGAGATGAGAGGAGAAGACGAACAGAGAAGGGAGACTCCAGAAGGCTAGAGAGAGAGGACGTGCCATGATATGCGGTTCCATTATGTGAATGCTTAACCTACCTGTATTACCATTGGTAAGATTGTAATAAACTATCTTATTATATCTACTACATACTGGGTTCCTTTCTAATTACAAGAGTCCATACTGCCTGACGGTGTAAGCCTGTCATGAGCAGATTCAAGGTTGGGAAAGCTAGATATTTGGAGGGCATATGTAACTTTGCCCAGGGAGAGATGAGACGGGCCACTGCTTCCGCTGCTGGATTAGCAAAGGCAGATTCGGAGAAAATAAACAAGGGGGACGTAGGGAGAGACAAGAGTGGAGAAGTACTGGGGAGCGGCAGAGTGAATGATAGTGTAGAACTAAGCCACTTAGCACTACTTGTAAATGTCTGTCAGGCCATCCAGCAGATCTTTAAAAAGATGGCCTGGGTGATAATTTAATTTTTTATGTGCGTCTATTAAGCGCCACGCTTTAGTAAAAGGGCCGCTTAGTTTCTTATTAACATTCTGGTGATTTCATGGATTGTGCTCAAAGTTAGGTGCCGTTTAAAGAATACCGCTTAGCGATGGGATCTGCGACTACTTTTAGGTGTGACCATTTACACCAACTGAACCTTGGTGTAAATCCTCGCACCTAAATTCGGCACCGGTGCTTCTTATTCTATAACAATGCGCATACATTGCAGAAATGCCCCTGATCTGCCCTTGACCCTTCCGTGGCCACGCCCCCTTTTTGGCACCACCCATAAAACTTAGGCGTGGATCCTGGCACATCAATTTGCATGCGTAAATGTTAATAAATGCCAATTAGCATTGATAATTGACAAATTGATAAAGATACCTTTATCTTTCAAATCCTAAATGGCCCAGCTCCAGACTATATGGTACCATTAATAAACTTACCTCAAAGAAACTCTAAATATGAGGCAAGAAACTATCTTAGATTACACCTCCCAAATTGCAAAAAAGTGATCTACAAAACTGTCCACTTTGCAGACTTCACTTACCCAGGAACCAAATGGTGGAACTCCTTACCACCCAAAATTAGAAATATACAGGAACATACTAGATTCCGTAAAATCCTCAAATCATTCCTATTCAAACAAACCCTCTCAAACAACTAATTATCACCTGAATTGGTTATTACTCTATTTACCATTAACTTTCTCTTTGCTTCAAGTACAATTTCTCATTCATTACAGATTTTCTAAATGTTAAATATCCATAGTTATCCCAGTATGTTTATGGTATGGAGTGGAGGAGTGGCCTAGTGGTTAGAGCACCGGGTTTGCAATCCAGAGGTTGCCAATTCAAATTCCATTGCCTCAGGTACAAACTTAGATTGTGAGCCCTCCTGGGACAGAGAAATATCCAGTGTACCTGAATGTAACTCACCTTGAGCTACTACTGAAAAAGGTGTGAGCAAAATCTAAATAAATAATAAATATATGGAATGTTACTACTATTGAAGATTCTACATGGAATGTTGCTCTAGTGGAGGAGTGGTTAGAGCACCAGTCTCACAATCCAGAGAAGGCCAGTTCAAATCCCACTGCTGCTCCTTGTGATCTTGAACCACTGCTGCTCCTTGTGATCTTGGGCAAGTCACTTAACCCTCCATTGCCTCAGGTACAAACTTAGATTGTGAGCCCTCCTGGGACAGAGAAATATCCAGAGTACCTGAATGTAACTCACCTTGAGCTACTACTGAAAAAGCAAAATATAAATAAATGGTACTCTATTGCAAAATTGGATTCTTATAACAAATTACTTTCTTATGCATTATTCTTTGTTATGTATCCTGTACTGCTTATTGTAAGCCACATTGAACTCAAACTTGTTTGGGATAATCTGGGATATAAATGTCACAAATAAATAAATAAAGCATCGAAGGATAATGTGCAATTTTGTGTCTGAAAATTTGTGCACCATTTATAGAATCCAGGGGTAGGTGTATTTTTTTTTTTGCAATGGAAATTCAGGTATACATCAGAAAATCTCCCCACTAGCATTTATACCTGCTCAGGGGATGCATAACTATGAGCTAACTCTCCCCCTCCCTTTTCCAAAGCCACGCTAGCGGCTGCCGGTGCGGTAATGCCGACACAGCCCATTCAAAGTGAACGAGCTATCTTGGCATTGCCGTACAGCTTTGGAGAAGGGGGGGGGGGGGTTCTTGTTTGGACCTGTATTTTGAGTAGCTACTGAGGGGAGAATTATATGTATGTTTCTGGTGTACAAAACCAGCTGAGCAGTACAAAAAAATTGAGTTTTGCAGGGGAGTTCCTTAACTGGTTTCCTTTAGATGTGCAGTTTTCTTTTTTTATTAGATTTTAAATTACAATCACAATAGTGTGATAATAGGAAAAAACTGAAAACACATATACAGGAAATTCAATTTTTCCATCATCTAACAATAATATAACTTCATTCATCCGCATCAAAGGAAATTTTGATCCAAGACATCAGGAGATTTTCTATTTCAAGAGAGAATGGAGCATGGATCTAATACCCAATGCGGTGTTTCCTAAATTGTGCACTGCAGCACCCTAGTGCTCTATGCACATTAATGGCCTGTGCACGCCACTGCCATTTCATGCCAGCTAGGTGTCATTGTAGACAATGCTCTGAAATCTTCTGCCCAGTGTGCATCGGTGGACAAAAAAAGCCAACAGGATGCTAGGAATTATTAGAAGAAGGATGCAAAATAAGACCAAAAATATTATCGTACTTCTGTATCGCTCCATGATGCGACCTCTCCTTCTGTACTGCGTTCTAATTCTGGTTGCCGTATCTCAAAACAGATATAGTGGCATAGTGAAGAGTTATGCTAGCCCTTGCTCTCAATGCTAGGCTTCTTAAAATCAAAATCATCTCTGATACAAAAGAGAGCTAGGCTTTGTAAGAATCAGAGATCACCTTCGACACAGTTACATTTCACTGTAGCAAGTGCTGAACTGGCAAGGGAGGGGGGCATTTGCTCTGAGACTGGCACCTACAAGACGTCATGAGCAAGATTGCTATGGTTATGTAGAAATAGTACTGGGTCAGCTGCACCCCGGGTGAGGACATCCAAAGGAGGGGGCTAGAGGAAGGTTTGAGAACATGCAAAGTCATCTAATAAGATGCGCTCTGAACTTATCTTGTTTATAGTTAGAGTCTGAGAATATGTGAAGTCATTTTGATCAACTGATAAGGTCCAAGAACCCTGGTGACAAAGCTGAGGTCCATTGAAATGAATAGGGTGAAAATAGTATAAAAACGGGAGTCAGAAGGGTATTAGGACAGAAGGAAGGCTACAAGAGAAGGAGGGTGACACGTGTCGTGGACTGCTGTTCAAACCATACGAATACCAGATTTGCCTGTATTGCTATTGGTAAGATTGTAATAAACTATCTACTATAATAAAACTCACCCTCAACGTTCTGAGGACACTGACGCCAGTGAAGCCAAGCCCTGACTTCCTTCAAAAAGGTTCGAAGGTTCGTGGTGGTGAAGCCACCAAAATTGCTCCGGGCCCCGCCCTCGAGGGCGGAGCAATGGCAGAACAACGAAGGGGTTGGCAGGGAGGGAGGCAGGGAGGCTGGGTGGGAAATCACTCCGGGCCCCGCCCTCGCGTCAAACGTCATGACGTTGGGGGCGGGGCAATGGCAGAACAACGAAGGGGTTATACAGGGGGGGGGGGTGTTGGCGACGAAAACCTTGCTAGCGCCCGTTTCATTTGCTCAGAAACGGGCCTCTTTTACTAGTCTTCTTATATCCCAGTGAGTCCTTCTGATTATGGAGTTCGTTAATTCCTGGACTGTGTAAGAGCAGTCTGGGGGAGTATGAGATCAGAATAGGTGGTGGGAACACGCAAATTAAATACAATAGCCAGACCTCAACATGGGGGGGGGGGGGGTCCAGAGCCCAAAGTGGTGGGCACATTGTGGCCCGCCTCCCCGCCGCTCTTTCCCCCAATGCCACCGCCTCATATACACTGGCTGGCAGGAGCCCCCAAAACCTGCCAGCTGAAGCATTTGTCCAGCGCTGGTCTCCACCACATTGTCTGCCCTGCTCTTTCCCTCACTTCACATACACACTTATTTTAATAAAATTCAGCGTGTGTTACACATGCTCAGTTTCACTACAATGAGCATGCATGTGACATGAGGGGAAGAGCAGGGTAGGCAGGAGACCAGCGCTGGACAAGTGCTTCGGCTGGCAGGAGTTGGGGGACCCATGCCAGTCAAACCAGGGGCCCCAGAGCCAAATTGGGAGGAGTGGCCTAATGGTTAGGGTGGTGGACTTTGGTCCTGAGGAACTGAGTTCGATTCCCACTTCAGGCACAGGCAGCTCCTTGTGACTCTGGGCAAGTCACTTAACCCTCCATTGCCCCATGTAAGCCGCATTGAGCCTGCCATGAGTGGGAAAGCGCAGGGTACAAATGTAACAAAAATAAAATAGATACTATTGGAGATTCTACATGGAATGTTGCTACTATTGGAGATTCTACATGGAATGTTGCTATTCCACTAGCAACATTCCATGTAGAAGGCAGCTCAGGCTTCTGTTTCTGTGAGTCTAACATCCTGCACGTACGTGCAGGACGTCAGACTCACAGAAGCAGAAGCCTGCGCGGCCACATTGGTGATCTGCAAGGGCCGACTTCTACATGGAATGTTGCTAGTGGAATAGCAACATTCCATGTAGAATCTCAAATAGTAGCAACAGTGGAGGAGTGGCCTAGTGGTTAGGGTGGTGGACTTTGGTCCTGAGGAACTGAGTTCGATTCCCACTTCAGGCACAGCAGCTCCTTGTGACTCTGGGCAAGTCACTTAACCCTCCATTGCCCCATGTAAGCCGCATTGAGCCTGCCATGAGTGGGAAAGTGTGGGGTACAAATGTAACAAAAAAAAAAAAAAATTGGTGGACCCAGGCCCCCATGGTCCCCATAGTTAAACCACTGGCGGAATTAGAAAAGGTTCAAAGAAGAGCAATCAAAATGATAAAGGGGACGGAACTGCTCCTATATGAGGATAGGCTAAAGGAGTGGATCCTCAGAAGCTTAGCCAAGAATGGGTGGCAGAGCCGGTGGAGGGAGGCGGGGCTGGTGGTTGGGAGGCGGGGCTAGTGCTGGGCAAAATGTCTACGGTCTGTGCCCTGAAAATGGCAGATACAAATCAAGGTAAGGTATACACAAAAAGTAGCACATGAGTTTATCTTGTTGGGCAGACTGGATGGACCGTGCAGGTCTTTTTCTGCCGTCATCTACTATGTTAAAGAGGTTAGGGCTCTTCTGCTTGGAAAAGAGATGGCTGAGGGGGGAAATGATTAAGGTCTACAATATCCTGAGTGGTGCAGAATGGGTAAAAGTGGATTGATTTTTCACTTTTTTCAAAAAGTACAAAGACTTGAGGGGACACTCAATGAAGTTACATGGGCATACTTTTAATATTTTTTCACGCAAAGAATAGTTAAGCTCTGGAACTCACCATCGGAGGATGTGGTAACGGCGGTTAATATATCTGGGTTCAAAAAGGTTTGGGCAAGTTCCTGAAGGATATGTCCATACTCAGCTATTGAGATAGACTGGGGTAAATCACTGTTTGACCTAGGATTGGTAGCATGGAATGTTTCTGCTGTTTGGGTTGTGACTTGGATTGGCCACTGCTGGAAACAATATACTGGGCTAGATGGACCACTGGTCTGATCCACTATGGCTATTCTTGTGTTCTCTAGCAGGGGAAGCAGCCACACTGTGAGTGCTGACACCTCTTGGGGCAGTGAATCCCTGGCCTTGCTGCTGCTGGAGGGTGAGGAGCGCTGAAGGTCACAAACGGAGCGGCTGCGGCTCCCCAACTGGGTAGAGTGGAGCAGGGTGTGGCAAGGAGCTCAGGATCTGGCACAGGCTGAAAACTAGACACAGAGGAGGAGGCTTGGCAGTCAGTGGAGCCACAGGGGAAGTGAGATGTTTTGTCTGTGACATAGGAATTTTGCCTCTTGGGGATTCCAGCTCAAGCAGGAAGAAGCCAGCAAAGGAAGGACTCCATGAATCTTCGGGGGTGAGGGAAGAGAGACCTGTGAGGAAATGTGTGGCTGGGGGGTTGGTGGGAGCGGGGGTGACCTGAGAGAAAATATGTGGTGGAGGAGGGGAGACCTGAGAGCGTGAGAGGAAATGTGTGGACGGGGGGGGGGGGGGAGGGGGGGGGGGAGGGGAGCACCGTGAAAAACTATTTAGACACTAAGGGCGTTATGAATCAAAAATGTTTGGGAACCACTGACCTAATTCTAAAGCTTAGGGTTACCATATGTCCGAATTTCCCCGGACATGTCCTCTTTTTGAGGACATGTCTGGGGCATCCGGGCGGGTTTTGCTCGCCCGCCTGTTTGTCCGGATTGCTGGACAAATGGTCGGGCGGGCGAGTGGCGCCGAGGGTCCCCCCTCCCCTCACCTTACTTACTATCTGCCCTGGTGGTCTAGTGACCTCTTTGGGGCAGGAAAGAGCCCCCTCTTTCCTGCCCGGAGTGCTGCCTGCCCTTGCCCTGCATCCTTCTCAGTCTCGGCTCGGGATTCAAATTGGCCACCGAGAGTTGAAGCGGCCTCGCGAGACTTCAACTCTCGGTGGCCATTTTGAATCCCAAGCCCAGACTGAAAAGGATGCAGGGCAAGGCAGCACTCCGGGCAGGAAAGAGGGGGCTTTTTCCTGCCCCAAAGAGGTCACTAGACCACCTGGGCAGTAGATAGTAAGTAAGGGGAGGGGAGGAGAATATGTGACAAGGGGGAGGGGAGGTGACGAGGGGGGGCAGGGGAGGGGAATATGTGACAGGGGGCGGGGCATGGGCGGGACAGGGGTGGGACATGTGTCCTCTTTTTAAGAGGACAAAATATGGTAACCCTACTAAAGCCCCACTCTTGCAATGTTTTAATCCCCAGGAACAACAAACCCGAACATTCGATTCCTTTTTTAGGTTTTCATCTCACTTTCGTTTTACACTGAGATTAAGTTGTCCTACTGTTAATGGAGTTTCGCTTAAGTGCTTTCATGAGAGTTCATTTTGTTATCAATCCAGTAGAATTTGAAATTTGATACCAATATCAACTTGGATTGCATTTAATTATTTACCATTTAGAAAATTCTTGAAGACCTATGTTTCAGTAAATATGTTGGCACTGACTTATAACGAGCCTTTTCTAATTATTATTTCTAATATGTGAAGTTAGGGTCTTAGGGTTTTCATTTTTAGGTTGTGCAACCTGCTTTGACTCTCTGCAGATATAGGTGGGAAACAAATACTGGAAGGGAATGGAATCTTCCTTAGTCTGAACAAAATCAGTCAGCTTCTTAGGATAAAAATAAATAATAGTTCTTACCCTTATAAACTAGCAAACAGTTGGAAGGAAACGGTAAGAAAAAAAGTGATACCCAGGGCCAAAACCCTGGGTTGCAAAGTCAGAAATGCCTTGTAGTGCTTCTGTGAATTCAGTTGGCTGATAAATGCCTGCTATTCGATGAGGCAGAGGAGTGGATGGAGTGGACTTCGAAGGAAGAAAAACAGTGAGACTGAGGTGGAAGAAGAGGTTGAAATCTACAGGAGGGTGAGAGTAGCAGCCCAACACCACCTCTACGGCCAACTGGACAAGATGAGTGGGAGATACGGCAACCTCCATGGCACAGGGTAGCAGCTGAAGCAGAGTCTTCAGGGCAAAGCAAAGTCTCAGTTAGTTCAAGCAGATGGAGAGTAAAAGAGATAAGGAGGTTGTGGATATAGGCAAGCTTGTTTGGCAGGCATTCCACAGGGCACATGAGAAAGGCAAAGAAGAAAGGGAAAGGAGAGGAACAGAGATAAAATTGGAGACATTGTGGAGTGACCTGCACGAGTACGGTGAGAGCTGATTTGGAGGACCAGGATTGGGATTGATATCCCCAGCAGAAAGGAAGAGAAGAAGCAAAAGAGTACGGAGAAGAGTAGAAGAGGCATGAAAACAGCAATGAAGATGAGATGCACTCAGACAGAATGGAAATGGTTGAAGGAAACCAAGGAAATGCTGAAGCTTGAGAACTGAAAAGAATGGGATAAGACACAAGGGATGGTGATGAGATGAAAGCAGAAGGTGGGCAATGTGGTCTTGAGGTATGCAGTGGTTTCAGATGGAGAAATAGATTGGGAAAAGACAGTATCAAGAAGAGAAATTGTACAGCAGCCATTGGGAACAGAAAATAAAGACCTGTAGAGATAAAATGGTTGGCATGCCGCACGACACCTGGAGTGGAAACCCCAAGTGGATCAATGTGGACCTGGAAGTCACCCCAGAGAATGCAGGGAGGAATACGCAGATGGGTTGCAAGACCTCCACAGCACTGGTAGGCGGCCGGGAGTGCTGGGCACTTGGAGCGGAGGCCATGAGTGGACTGGGGTGGAACTTGGACATCCATTTTCCAAAGTAGAAGACCCCTATAAGGACCATGAATAATGCAGCTTGTGAAGGTAAACGAAACCTATGTGATTCATTTGCATAATAATGAGATGCTTTGTGTGCCTTTCCATGCTTTATATTTATTACTTACTTCTCATTCCAGTAAAATAACGTGCATCAAGGGTGACTAATGCATGATTTCTGCATTTTAACATGTGTTAAATGACAAAATGTGATATTTAAGTAACAGATGTGCAGTGTCTACATATCGGCCTTTAGTATAAATCACAATAACTCTTAAGCAATCTGAAACTATTCATCAACCTGATTTGAATTGACAACGGCCAGTGTCTTCCATCTACAGGCTGATATGTATTCAGTAACATTTAAAGATTTCTAGCTGGACTTTACATAATGAATAATGAAAAGGAAGTTCTGTGCTACTACATTCTTTTGATTTTTGGCATGTTTCCTCCTGTAAGAAAAATTACGTCTCTGTAGGCAAGTATCAGCATTGTTTCCCATTAACTGATTTGGAAGAAATGTGGTGGGTAGGACAACTATAAGTCCAGCTACAACTATCTAAGAGACCCTTTTACGAAGCCGCGTAGGCGCCTACACGCCAAATTGGAGTTACCGCCCGCTTACCGCGTGGTCCCCTTGCGGTAATTTCAATTTTGACGCGCGTCCACTACTTGTGTCCGAAAAATATTTTTTCTTTTCTGGCACGCGGCAGCTATGCGCATCAAGTGCAATTTGACGCACATAGACCATTACCGCCAGGTTGCCACGCGAGACCTTACCGCTAGGTCAATGGCTGGCGGTAAGGTCTCAGACCCAAAATGGACAATGCCGCAAACGGAGCAACAAGCTGTCAACGTTTGATCACATCTTGGTTTATTTTTTTAAAAAAAGATTGAGATGGTTACCAATTGCATTTTGAGCGACGTTTAAACCTTATTGTTAGTTCATGGTGCACTGTACCCATGACTCTCCTGTTTATTTGAAGATCAAATAATAATCAAGGTGAGGTTGGACCGTGGAGCTATACAGAGGCATTATAATATTTTTGGTCTTATTTTGCATCCCTCTCCAAATAATTACTAGCATCTTGTTTACTTTTTTGTCCACTGCTGCATACCGGGCAGAAGATTTCAGCATGTTGTCGACAATCAGGCTTATTTTCGAAAGCGATCGCCGGCCATTTTCCGACATAAATCGGGAGATGGCCGGTGATCTCTCAAATGCGGCGAAATCGGTATAATCGAAAGCGGCTTTTTTGACACTATCGCCGCTTTCCCGTCGCCGCCAAAATAGATCGCCGGCGACGTTCGATTAAGCCCCTCAATGACACCTAGGTCTTTTTCTTTGCTGACTCCTAAGGTGGTTCCTAGCATCAGGTAACTATGATTCGTATTAGTCTACATTAAATTTCATCTACAATTTGGATGCCCGCTCTTCCAGTTTCCTAAGGTCTTCCTGCAATTTTTCATAATCTGCATGTGTTTTGACAACTTTGAATAGTTTCGTGTCATCTGCAAATTTAACCACCCCACTTGTCGGTCCGATTTCCAGATCCGTCATAAATACGTTAAATAGCACCAGTCCCAGTACAGATCCCTGTGGCACTCCACTATTCACCCTCCTCCATTGAGAAAAATGGCCATTTAACCCTATCCACTATTTTCTGTCCAATAAGCAATTCTTAACCCACAGAAGGACATTGCCTCCTATCCCAGGACTGCTTAATTTTCTTAGATGTCTCTCATGACGTACTGTGGCAAAATCTTTCTAAAAATCTAGATATACTACATAAACAGACTCATCTTTATGTACATGTTTATTCATGCCTTCAAAGAAATGAAGCAAACTGGTGAGGCAAGACCTCCCTTGGCTGAATCCATGATGACTTTGTCCCATTAAACCCCGTTTGTCTATGTGTTCTGTAATTTTATTCTTTATAATAGTTTCCACTGTTTTGCCCCGCACTGAAGTCAGACTTACTGGTCTGTAATTTCCCGGATCACCTCTGGTATCGTTTTAAAAAAATTGTCATCACATCGGCCTCCCTCCAGTCTTCAGGTTCTACAGATGATTTTAAAGACAGTTTACAGATCCCTAGCAGCAGATCAGCAATTTCAGAATTTGCTTTATGTGAGCACTGACACCCCTCTGGTATTCCTGCGGTATACATTCACAATCTTTTTTTTAAATAAATCAAGATATGATCAAATGTTGACAAACCAAAAATTAGGTGTACTGCTGAATTTTGCACTACCTGCAAAGACTGAACTCAAGTTAGAGGCAATCCCAAGTAGGCAATGCTCCAGTACTCCAGGCCACTTAATACCATGGCCGCCACCACTCTCACAAAATCCACTATTGGGAGCAGTTGCTGAAACTGGCTTGCAGAAGCAAGAAGTAGGAAAGGTGGGCTCTTCTAAAAACCGGAGGAGACATCTATAAAGAAACAATTCTTTATTGCAAGCGAAGAGACAACGACTCAACATAGCTGTGTTTCGGCGCTAGTTTGCGCCTTCTTCAGGAGTTTTATAGTTATTCATGTATATCTGTTGCATATAATATATTTTTATTATCATATGTCCATATGCTATTATCATTTTATACATTTATTATTATTATTATTTCTGTTGATGTTTTGATATATAAGTTTTTAATTCCTATACATTTTTATTACAAAGATATGTTTTTTTCTATCTATGGTATTAGGCATACTTTGATTATTTGTTTTTGTGTTTTTATAAATCTCATGTTTTAGACTCCTGAAGAAGGCGCCGAAACACAGCTGTGTTGAGTCGTTGTCACTTCGCTTGCAATAAAGAATTGTTTCTTTATAGAAGTCTCCTCCGGTTTTTAGAAGAGCCTACCTTTCCTACTTCTTGCTTCTGCAACCTTTTACGTAGGAACCAGTGTACCTCCACTCCTTTGGGGTGGTTTTCTTTGCTGAAACTGGCTTAACAAGTCCAATTTTAAAAAATGAATTTTGAATCAGCTGCTGAATCTGGAGCCTAAAAGGAAAGACCAGAGTCTAACAATACCTCCAAAGCTCGCATCTGAGTCGATACAAACGCAAAGTGATGCACCTTGGAAACACTAATACGAATCATAGTTACCTGATGCTAGGAACCACCATAGGAGTCAGCACTCAAAAAAAAGACCTAGGTGTCATTGTAGACAATATGCTGAAATCTTCTGCCCAGTATGCAGCAGTGAACAAAAAAGCAAACAAGATGCTAGTAATTATGGGAAAGGGATGCAAAATAAGACCAAAAATATTATAATGCTTCTGTATAGCTCCATGGTGAAACCTCAACTTGATTATTGTGTTCAGTTCTGGTCACTGTATCTCAAAATCTGTTCGTTGACCCACAAGATTATTTATGGGGAAGCCCCTGCCTACGTGCTTGATTTGATACATCTACCTTCTAGAAATGCTTCTGTGGCTGCTCGATCCTACCTCAATTTACACTACCCAAGTTGCAAGTATGTTAAATATAAATTGCTTTTTGCATCAACCTTCTCATACGTCAGCCCGAAATATTGGAATGTTCTACCACGGCAGCTGAAAGAGACTGTTGACCACCAGCTCTTCAAGTCATCCTTAAAGACATTTTTATTCAAGATTGCATGTCCCTCTGATAATTCTAAAACTTAGTCTTCTTCATCCCCTCTCCTATCCACATATACTTACCCCTCCTTTTGACTTTATTGAATCTGTACTGTCTCTGAACTGTAACCATCTGTAATTTTGTAAGCCACATTGAGCCCGCTCTTGTGGGATAATGTGGGGTATAAATGTACCTAAATAAATAAATAAAAAAAGATATAGCTGAATTTGAAAAGGTTCAAAGAAGAGCGACCAAATTGATAGAGGGAATAGAACTGCTTCCATATGAGGAAAGGCTAAAGAGGTTAGGCCTCTTCATCTTGGGAGGGGATATGATTGTGGTCTACAAAATTCTGAGTGGTGTGGACCGGGTAGAAGTGAATTGATTTTTCACTCAATCAAAAAGTACAAAGACCGGGGTACACTCAATTAAATTGCATGGAAATACTTTTAAAACCAATAGGAGGAAATATTTGTTTTACTAAAAGAATAGTTAAGCTCTGGAACTCTTTGCTGGAGGATGTGGTAATGGTAGTTAGCATATCTGGGTTTTAAAAAGGTTTGGACAAGTTCCTGGAGGAAAAGTCCATACATGGACTAAATAGGAAGCGGAAAGGGCTCCCCCAGGAAATGGCTGCATGGCTATTTCTGTTTTTAGAAAACATCCTTTTACCTGCTACGGTAAATTGGTGCCTCGGCACGTGGCAAACCCACATGCTGATGCCACTTTAGGGGTCCTTTTACTGCAACTTTGTAAAAGGACCCCTTCTTGTAGGAAACAGTATTTAACATGAAATATATGTCAATAGGATGTGTTTGCATTGCCGTACGGCAGCCACTAGCATGGCTTTGTAAAAGGGGGAGGGGCAAAAGAATGAGAGAGAGTTTTTAAAATATGGAGGAGTGGCCTAGTGGTTAGGGTGGTGGACGTTGGTCCTGGGGAACTGAGTTGGATTCCCACTTCAGGCATAGGCAGTTCCTTGTGACTCTGGGCAAGTCACTTAACCCTCCATTGCCCCATGTAAGCCGCATTGAGCCTGCCATGAGTGGGAAAGCGTGGGGTACAAATGTAACAATATATATATATATATATATATATATATATAGTATCTAGACTTGATTGTATCTTTCCCCTTATTAGATAAATCCTTTGGTGTTTATTTATATTTTGCTCACACTTTTTTCAGTAGTAGCTCAAGGTGAGTTACATTCAGGTACACTGGATATTTCTCTGTCCCAGGAGGGCTCACAATCTAAATTTGTACCTGAGGCAATGGAGGGTTAAGTGACTTTTGCCCAAGATCACAAGGAGCAGCAGTGGGATTTGAACTGACTACCTCTGGAATGCAAGACCACAAGGCCACTCCTCCACTCCTTTTTTTTCAACAGATGTGGATTTGCAAAACACAGGGTGGCCCTCTTACTAAGCCGTGCAGATGCCTACATGCGCCCACTGTGCACCAATTTGGAGCTACCACCCAGCTACCACATTGCCTGGGCAATAATTTCATTTTTTATGTGCGCCCACTACGCCTGCCGGAAATGTTCCGGCTCGCGGCGCTAACCAGGTGATAATCAGCATTGTATGCGCGCTGACGATTACTGCCCAGTTAACGATTGAGGCCTTACCTCTAAGTCGATAGGTAGTGCTAAGGTCTCATGCCCAAAACGGACGCGCGCCAATTTTAATTTTGCCGCACATCCATTTTCGACCCAAAAAAGGCCTTTTTTGAAGGTGCAATGAAAAATGAACCTGCACGTGCGCAATGCACGCGTCTACACCAGCACAGGATGAGATAGTAAGGTACTACAGTGGTCATTTCCAGCAATGGTTTAAAAATATTTATTTATTAGGATTTATTTACCGCCTTTTGAAGGAATTCACTCAAGGCGGTGTACAGTAAGAATAGATCAAACAAGAGCAATAGACAATTACAGCAGTAAAAAAAATATTCAAATATTCCCTCTTAAAGTTCCGCTCATATCTTCAAACCTACTTAGTTTTTAAGTGGAACCTGTGACAGAAGCCAAAAGTGGCATCAGAGCCATTTAGTTATTTATTGCATTTGTATCCCACATTTTCCCACCTATTTGCAGGCTCAATGTGGCTTACAATGTTCCGTAATGGCATTCTCCATTCCAGATTTAAAGATACTATTGGTATTACATTACATAGTAACATAGTAACATAGTAGATGACGGCAGAAAAAGACCTGCACGGTCCATCCAGTCTGCCCAAGAAGATAAATTCATATGTGCTACTTTTTTATTTGTACTGTCCTCTTCAGTGCACAGACCGTATAAGTCTGGCCAGCACTATCCCCGCCTCCCAACCACCAACCCCGCCTCCCAACCACCAGCTCTGGCACAGACCATATAAGTCTGCCCAGCACTATCCCTGCCACCCACCACCGGCTCTGGCACAGACCGTATAAGTCTGCCCAGCACTATCCCCGCCGCCCAACCACGAGCCCCGGCACAGACCGTATAAGTCTGCCCAGCACTAGTCCCCCCTCCCAACCACCAGCCCCAGCACAGACCGTATATGTCTGCCCACACTAGCCCCGCCTCCTAACCACCAGCTCTGCCACCCATTCTAGGCTAAGCTCCTAGAATGGGTGGCAGAGCTGGTGTCATTGATTAAGAACATGAATGACATAAAAAGAATTAAGCTATCAGGTATAGAAAGAAGACATTCAGAAAATAAGGTGAAGTGGTGATATGTTACAGTTACTATTATTGGCCATTGTGGTATGCCTCGTTGAAGAGATAGGTCTTCAGAGGTTTACGAAAATTGATTAGTTTGTGAATTGTTTTCAAGTTAAGGGGTAATGTGTTCCACAACTGGGTGCTCATGTAGGAAAAGCTGGAAGCATGTGTTAGTTTGCATTTTAGTCCTTTACAGCTGGGGACGTGAAGATTAAGGAATGTGCGAGATGATCTTTTAGCATTCCTGGGTGGTAAGTCAACAAGGTCTGACATGTAAGCTGGGGCATCTCCGTGAATGATCTTATGAACCAGAGTGCCGACCTTGAATGCAATTCGTTCTTTAAGTGGACGCCAGTGCAGCTTTTCTCTTAAGGGTTTGGCACTTTCGTATTTTGTTTTTCCAAATACAATTGAAAAAACTCCCATAAGTAAGGATTCAAATGGTGAAAACATTTAGCAGCTGCCTTTAATCCCTTTAAAATGAACGAGGGTGGTCTCGAATGCTCAACGCCAACAAATGTTTGCTGTGGTAGCTGGATATTGACAAAGGAAAGAAATATATGGGCAGAGGTTGTACAAAGGGGGGGGGGGGGGGGGGATAGATAAGAGTTGAATTCAAGTGACCAAAAAAAAAAAAAGAATGCTAAAGTATTCTTTACCAACAAGGCAAATGTGAGTGGGGTTAAAATCAGTGCACTGTTTTCCCACCATTCTCAACAGGTGCCCACTTTCCCTGAATTTCTCTAATTACAGCCTTATTCATTGTGTTGTTTCCCCCAAAGAATTGTGGATTGTCAGCCTCAAGGTTTTAATTATGTGGAAACAGGAGAGCTGTACTTAGAGTTTGCCCTTGAAGCCCCAATTAGGACACTAGAAAAGGGACAACTGCAGCAAGGGTCTCAATGATCCCTGAGTGGGTGGTGGATTAAGAGTCATTAAAGGATTTTCTAAAGGGGGCCGCTAGACAACAAGAAAAGTGAAGATGCTCCTGGCATGAAACCAAGACACCATATGGCTATATAGCAAGAGACAATAGTCAAGAAAGAGGGTTAGGCTGGAGTGAATCTTGTGGCCAAGTCTAGTCTTCAAGAGCAAGTGGGGACAGAAAACATACCTGTTAAGCCTGCAAATAGGTGGGAAAATGTGGGATACAAGTGCAATAAATAAATAAATAAATAAATATAATAATTCTCACCATCAACATTCTAGAGTAGCTGCCTGTGTCCGTGGCTCCTGAGCTAGGCTCCATAGCCAGGCTGACGTCACTCACAGCTGATTCCCAGGCAGGGGGAGGAGTACCTACTCCTCCCCCTGCCTGGGAATCAGCTGTGAGTGCGCCGCTCCCTACAACACGACAAGCGCGGCACAGCAGACACCCCCCCCTCGGCGCATCACCCAAGCCCCTCCCCCCCAAACACATCAAACCCCCCCCCCGGGCACCACCCAAGCCCATCCTCCCCAAGCACATCAACACCCCCCCGGGCACATCAACCCCATCACCACCCGCAGCTGCCAGTTCAAGACCCCAACTCCCTCCCTCCGATTTGCAAAGACCCCCCTCCCTCCGATTTCCAGAGACCCCCCTCGGAGTTGGAATCTGTGTGTGTGCTTCTGACGTCAGACGCACAAACACAAACTGATTCAAACTTAATCACATCATTCGTCCACGCCGCGCGGCCCAGAAGAGGACTTCAGCTGGCGGGGGTTGGGGTCCCCCACCAGCACAGGTACGCAAGGGCTGGCGGCGGGAAGGGGGTCTCGAGAGGCTCAAGGCAGGGGGGTCCAGGGGTCAGGAACTCCGAGGGGGGTCTGTAAATCGGAGGGAGGGGGGTCTGCAAATCGGAGGGAGGAAGGTAGGGAGGTGGGGTCTGGAACTCGGAGAGAGGGAGAGGGATCTGAAAATCGGAAAAAGTGAGAGAGAGGGAGGCAGGGAGGTGGGGTCTGCAACTCAGAGGGGGGGTCTGGAATTCGGAGGAGGGGACGAGAGGGGAGGAATGCACCACCTGTACAAAAACTAAAAAAAAAAAAAATACGGGGGGACAACCCTGGAACTCGGAGGAACGGAGGGAGGGAGGGACGACGACCCTGGAACACGGAGGAAGGGGGGACACTGGAACTGGGTGGGAGGGAGGGGCCCCAGGCACACACACTCTCTCTTACAGACACACACTCGCACACAGTCTCACTCACTCTGATACGCACACACACTCGCAAATTCACTCTCTCTGTCTCACACAGTCACTCTCACACACACTCTCTCAAACATACACACTCCGAGGAAAACCTTGCTAGCGTCCGTTTCATTTGTGTCTGAAACGGGCCTTTTCTACTAGTAATATATGTAAGCTACTTTGGATGCACCCACAGAAAGGCAGTATATCAGATACAAGACCCTTTACTACTACTACTTAACATTTCTAGAGCGCTACTAGGGTTACGCAGCGCTGTACAAAATAAACAAAGAAGGAAGGTCCCTGCTCAAAGGAGCTTACAATCTAAAGAACGAAATGTCAAGTTGGAGCAGTGTAGATTTCCTGGGTAGAGGTGTAGAGGTTAGGTGCTGAAGGCGACATTGAAGAGGTGGGCTTTAAGCAGAGATTTGAAGATGGGCAGGGAGGGGGCCTGACGTATGGGCTCGGGGAGTTTGTTCCACGCATGGGGTGAGGCGAGGCAGAAAGGGCGGAGCCTGGAGTTGGCGGTGGTGGAGAAGGGTACTGAGAGGAGGGATTTGCCTTGAGAGCGGAGGTTACGGGTAGGAACGTAAGGGGAGATGAGGGTTGAGAGATAAGGAGGGGCTGCAGATCGAGTACATTTGTAGGTTAGTAGCAGAAGCTTGAATTGAAAGTGGTACCTGATCGGACCCTTTACCCTTTTTGCAGCTCATTACCTATTAGCACTTATAAAATAGCAGGAAATAAGTACTCACCTATGTGTGGGGGTGAAGTAGGGGTCACAGTTTCCCATGGTAAAAAATACATTTCTATTTTCTACCGTGGGGGATGTTCCTGGCGGTGTTCAGCTGCGTGGCCACATTGCTGCGCACTGCCTGATTACCGTGGGGTTAGTGCGTGAGCCCGTACCACCTTCTAAATAGGTGGTGATAGAGGCCCAGATGGTAAAGAGCTGTGCACTAATTTTAGTACTCGTGCACTGCCATTTACCGCTCCATCTTTAAAAAGACCTTTTCACCACTGCGCTGAAAATGGCCTAGCACGCCAATTTCACGTGCCGAATCTAGCACAGGCCATTTTTTATCACTATCTTTGTAAAAGGACCCCTAGTTGTCTTCCTTTTAACATTGTAATGTCTTCTTTTTAATCTTAAAACCTTTTCCATTGTAAGTCACATTGAACCAAATTTTTTATTTTTTATTTTTTTGGGGGGGGGGGAATGTGGGGTATATATGCTGTTATAAAATAAAATAAATAATCAGATTGTTTATAAAATAAACAATCAGAAGGACCTGGAAGGCTGGATGAGAGATTGAACAATGAAAAGTTAAGGATTTATTCAGGGAGTCAGAGATGGCAGAAATGGGGCCATGAAAGAAGGTGAAAGTGGTGGACAGAAGAAAGAGACGGGAGGAATTGTGGGCCCAGAGGATCAATTTCAGGTTGTAGATGAGGTTTGGTGGCATGAATTAATACAGGCCACATACCTGCACAAAAATTAACTATCAGGCTTATTTTCAAAAGACAAGGGCGCCCATCTTCCGACACAAATCGGGAGATGGGTGTCCTCTCAGGGTCGCCCAAATCGGCATAATCGAAAACCGATTTTGGGCGTCCTCAACTGCTTTCCATCGCAGGGACAACCAAAGTTCACGGGGGCGTGTTGGCAGTGTACTGAAGGCGGGACGGGGGTGTGGTTAAGAGATGGCGGCAGAGGGAGCAGGGAACCAGCGGAGCCGACAGGCGCGCGGCTGCTCTCTGCACCCTCCAGCAGCGCGCACCCGGGACGGACCGCCCCCACCGCCTCGCCCTTGCTACACCACTGAAACTGACCCTGTTAAATGATTGTTTAGATTTTCATTCAGATCATCTATTTTACATAGCTCATAATATAAAACGAACTGTCATCAAGGTACATAAGTGGGTTGTCAACATGTATATAACCCCTGAATGCATCAAGACATACAATGAAATAGATTACGTATTTAAAAAAACCAGAAATGCTGTCCTTTCATTGCTTCCAAATGTGGGTGAATTGTATAGATACAAGTGTACAGTTCTAGGCTCCATATTTCATTATAAACCATGGATAAAAGTAAAATTATGTCACCCTATGAACTGACTTTAAGAAAGAGGACCAGGGCTTTTTTTTGAGGGGGTACTTGGGGGTACTGAGTACCGGCACCTTTTCCATTATCTGCTAAAATTGACCCATAGACCCCCCCCCCAAGTTTTAATGAAAGAGCTCAGGTCCTACACACCAATTCTGCCTTGTCATAGATTCTGTGACTGGTTGCAGGGGACCTGGCTATTGTGGGGTGGGTCCCTCAGTGATCACCCCATCCCTGAAGGGTGGCCTAATTTGAGTACCGGCACCTCTTTTGCTAGAACAAACTCACTGGATAAAAGGGACCCACGTGTAGGTGATCAGGCCATTGTGACATCACTGATGAGGTTGGTTGTTAGCCATTGGTGGAATGAGGCATTATGACATCACATTATCAAAAGTGAGCCAAGTATAGAACAATCAAGCTAATTACAGGGGTTAACAGTAAAATAACGTCTTAACAATAGCTCATGTTGATAAGCCCCTTAAATGAAAGAAAAGAGACATGCCTGTAGAAATCAAAATCACTGCTACATGTGATAAAAGCAGGGCTTTTTTGCAGAGGGTACTTGGGGGTACTGGGTACTGGCACCTTTTCCATTGTCTGCTAAAATTGACCCATGGACCCCCAAGTTTTAATGAAAAAGCTCAGGCTCTACACACCAATTCTGCCTTGTCATAGATTCTGTGACTGGTTGCAGGGGACCTGGCTATTGTGGGGTGGGTCCCTCAGTGATCACCCCACCCCTGAAGGGTAGCCTGGCATTTGAGTATCGGCACCTCATTTGCTAGAACAAACGCACTGGATAAAGGGACCCCCGTGTAGGTGATCAGGCCATTGTGACATCACTGATGAGGTTGGCTGTTAGTCATTGGTGGAATGAGGCATTATGACATCACATTATCAAAAGTGAGCCAAGTATAGAACAATCAAGCTAATTACAAGTTAACAGTAAAATAACTTCTTAACAATAGCTCATGTTGATAAGCCCCCTAAATGAAAGAAAAAAGAAATGCCTGTAGAAATCAAAATCACTGCTACATGTGATAAAAGCAGGGCTTTTTTGCAGAGGGTACTTGGGGGTACTGGGTACTGGCACCTTTTCCATTGTCTGCTAAAATTGACCCATGGACCCCCAAGTTTTAATGAAAAAGCTCAGGCTCTACACACCAATTCTGCCTTGTCATAGATTCTGTGACTGGTTGCAGGGGACCTGGCTATTGTGGGGTGGGTCCCTCAGTGATCACCCCACCCCTGAAGGGTAGCCTGGCATTTGAGTATCGGCACCTCATTTGCTAGAACAAACGCACTGGATAAAGGGACCCCCGTGTAGGTGATCAGGCCATTGTGACATCACTGATGAGGTTGGCTGTTAGTCATTGGTGGAATGAGGCATTATGACATCACATTATCAAAAGTGAGCCAAGTATAGAACAATCAAGCTAATTACAAGTTAACAGTAAAATAACTTCTTAACAATAGCTCATGTTGATAAGCCCCCTAAATGAAAGAAAAAAGAAATGCCTGTAGAAATCAAAATCACTGCTACATGTGATAAAAGCAGGGCTTTTTTGAGGGGGTACTTGGGGGTACTGAGTACCGGCACTTTTTCCATTGTCTGCTAAAATTGACCTATGGACCCCAAGTTTTAATGAAAGAGCTCAGGCTCAACACACCAATTCTGCCTTGTCATAGATTCTGTGACTGGTTGCAGGGGGCCTGGCTATTGTGTGTGTGTGTGTGTGTGGTGGTGTGGGGGGGGGGCTGGCTATTGTGGGGTGGGTCCCTCAGTGATCACCCCACCCCTGAAGGGTGGCCTGGCATTTGAGTACGGACACCTTTTTCCGCTAGAAAAAATGTACTGAAAAGGACCAAAGTGTTAAAGCCATTTCCATGCAGGCTATTAGTTGCAGAATTGAGATGTTGATTTTTATCTCCCCTCCACCCCATCTGTCCGTAAACTTACATGCATACATTTATCCATACATCAGGTAGATGTTTCTGGAGGCGGGGTTGGGGATGAGAATATGTATTTTGTCACAGTATTCATGTAAGTTTTGCAGAGAGAAGTGCCTGAACAAATAACTGGGGCAGATCTGTGTGTACGCTTTCCTGATCTCAAAAATCCACCAATTAAAACTACCCACAAACTTTATTTATTTATTATCACATTTATACCCCACATTTTTCCAACTGCGTCAGGCACAATGTGGCTTACATCGCACTGCAAAGGCAAACACCAATCCGGAAAATTAAACTAATACAAGATAAAACCTACATTAGAAATGGTGAAGAGGATTGGGAAGGAACGAAAGGAACAGGGAACACAGGGGAAAGGAGGGAAGGGTGGGTGTGCCCAAAATTGACATTAAATTAATGAGTATCAAAAGTGGAGGCACAGGCTGAGTCTTTGGGGTAGGCTTTTCCAAATCAGATGGTCTTCAGAGATCTCCTGAAATTTAGATGGTTTTGGATGGTTTTTATTGCTTTTGGCAAAGCATTCCATAATTGTGAGCTGAGAAAGGTAGAAGGATGACGCTTATGAAGCATTGACCTAGTGGTAAAGTCTCACGCAGTAACTGGGCGGTAATGACCTACGCACGTCAAATGCCGCTTATTGCACGTCCCATTCGTGTGTTTATTTTTCGGACATGCACCAAAAATGAAATTACCGCAACAGCCACACGGTAGTCGGGCGGTAACTCCATTTTGGCATGCGTTGGGCCCACGTAGATGCGTACGCAGCTTAGTAAAAGGGCCCCTTAACCTGTTGTTGCCCTGAGTTGAAATGTTCCCCCGTTAGAGATATATTACAAAAAATCTTGGGTCTGTTATTCACAAAGATTTAAATGGCCAGGAGAGGCTGGTCGGGGCTATACAGCACTATTCAGTTGCACATGACCAGTACTAACTAAGGGGGGGGGGGGGGAATTCTATATATGACACCTAAAAAATCTGTGTGCAAAACATTTTCACCTAAGCGTATTCTATAAGCGGCGCTTAGATTTAGGCGCGGTATACAGAATATGCTTAGTTGATATCCCAGTACCTACAATGATGCGCATCCATTTACACCAACGAAAACATGGCATACATAAGTGTTTCAAGTTCACACGAGCAAAACAATTTTAACACGAAAATCTGCACAAAAAAGCTAAATATTCAACATGCGGATTAACTTTGTAAAGTGAACCGTTTGACCTGCACACACCAAAAAAAAAGTGAAGAAAAAAAGACCTCAGCGTTACCACTCAAGCCACCAAAGGTTTAAGGCGTTGAGCAGAGCGCAGGTCAGAAAAATACTTTTGTAAACTGTGGAAGTTTAACATTTATAAAATCTATTATGAAAGAAAATCTATTATTACTAGCGAAATACGGGGAACAAAATAAAGAAAATGATGGGATTGCATTCAGCCATATTAATTTTTTTTCCCACTACTAACCATGTGTATATGTTTATGGGAAGGCGATGGGGTGGGGTTCACATTTTTCTTGTAATTGACTTGAAAGGAATCTGTAGCACTTTCACGTTCAGGGTCTACAATGGAAGATGAAAGATGCCAGAATTAGAACCCAGTGATCAAGGAGATGAAAGAGATTAGAAATCAACGTAAATAAAGAATGTGCAAATTAAATATCCAATGAAGTAATTAAGCAATGAATTTGGACATGAGACAGTTTTCATCTCCACTACAAAAGTAGGTGGGGACTTCAGTAAAAGCAGATGATGGAAACCTGACTCCTTTATCCGATGCTACCCCTTCACTAGATTTTGGAAATATGGGACATAGGTTTGTTAACTATGTCAGAATAAAGTCATGTCATTTTCAAAACAACCCATATTTAAATTATGCGACAAAAAAAAATCATAAAATACAAATACATATTAATACATCCTTATAAAATATGATAAAAATAGCAAAGTAGGGGGGGTCTTTCACTAAGGCATGCTTACGTTTTTAGTGCACACTAAAAAGACATGTGCTAAACATTAGAGTTGCCTATGTATTCCTATGGGTGTCTCTAACAATTAGGACGCACCTATGAATTGACTAGTAGTGGAGGAGTGGCCTAGTGGTTAGGGTGGTGGACTTTGGTCCTGGGGAACTGAGTTTGATTCCCCCTTCAGGCACCGGCAGCTCCTTGTGACTCTGGGCAAGTCACTTAACCCTCCATTGCACGCTGCATAGAGCCCGCCATGTGTGGGAACGCGCGGGGTACAAATGTAACAAAAATAAAATAGATACTATTGGAGATTCTACATGGAATGTTGCTACTATTGGAGATTCTACATGGAATGTTGCTATTCCACTAGCAACATTCCATGTAGAAGGCTGCGCAGGCTTCTGTTTCTGTGAGTCTGACGTCAGACTCACAGAAGCAGAAGCCTGCGCGGCCACATTGGTGATCTGCAAGGGCCGACTTCTACATGGAATGTTGCTAGTGGAATAGCAACATTCCACGTAGAATCTCAAATAGTAGCAACATTCCATGTAGAATCTCAAATAGTAGCAACAGTGGAGGAGTGGCCTAGTGGTTAGGGTGGTGGACTTTGGTCCTGGGGAACTGAGTTTGATTCCCAGCACCGGCAGCTCCTTGTGACTCTGGGCAAGTCACTTAACCCTCCATTGCCCCATGTAAGCTGCATTGAGCCTGCCATGAGTGGGAACGCACGGGGTACAAATGTAACAAAAATAAAATAGATACTATTGGAGATTCTACATGGAATGTTGCTACTATTGGAGATTCTACATGGAATGTTGCTATTCCACTAGCAACATTCCATGTAGAAGGCTGCACAGGCTTCTGTTTCTGTGAGTCTGACGTCAGACTCACAGAAGCAGAAGCCTGCGCGGCCACATTGGTGATCTGCAAGGGCCAACTTCTACATGGAATGTTGCTAGTGGAATAGCAACATTCCACGTAGAATCTCAAATAGTAGCAACATTCCATGTAGAATCTCAAATAGTAGCAACAGTGGAGGAGTGGCCTAGTGGTTAGGGTGGTGGACTTTGGTCCTGGGGAACTGAGTTTGATTCCCAGCACCGGCAGCTCCTTGTGACTCTGGGCAAGTCACTTAACCCTCCATTGCCCCATGTAAGCTGCATTGAGCCTGCCATGAGTGGGAACGCACGGGGTACAAATGTAACAAAAATAAAATAGATACTATTGGAGATTCTACATGGAATGTTGCTACTATTGGAGATTCTACATGGAATGTTGCTATTCCACTAGCAACATTCCATGTAGAAGGCTGCGCAGGCTTCTGTTTCTGTGAGTCTGACGTCAGACTCACAGAAGCAGAAGCCTGCGCGGCCACATTGGTGATCTGCAAGGGCCGACTTCTACATGGAATGTTGCTAGTGGAATAGCAACATTCCACGTAGAATCTCAAATAGTAGCAACATTCCATGTAGAATCTCAAATAGTAGCAACAGTGGAGGAGTGGCCTAGTGGTTAGGGTGGTGGACTTTGGTCCTGGGGAACTGAGTTTGATTCCCAGCACCGGCAGCTCCTTGTGACTCTGGGCAAGTCACTTAACCCTCCATTGCCCCATGTAAGCTGCATTGAGCCTGCCATGAGTGGGAACGCACGGGGTACAAATGTAACAAAAATAAAATAGATACTATTGGAGATTCTACATGGAATGTTGCTACTGTTGGAGATTCTACATGGAATGTTGCTATTCCACTAGCAACATTCCATGTAGAAGGCTGCGCAGGCTTCTGTTTCTGTGAGTCTGACGTCCTGCACGTATGTGCAGGACGTCAGACTCACAGAAGCAGAAGCCTGCGCGGCCACATTGGTGATCTGCAAGGGCCGACTTCTACATGGAATGTTGCTAGTGGAATAGCATCTGAAATAGTAGCAACAGTGGAGGAGTGGCCTAGTGGTTGGGGTGGTGGACTTTGGTCCTGAGGAACTGAGTTGGATTCCCACTTCAGGCACAGGCAGCTCCTTGTGACTCTGGGCAAGTCACTTAACCCTCCATTGCACGCTGCATAGAGCCCGCCATGAGTGGGAAAGCGCAGGGTACAAATGTAACAAAAAAAAAAACCAATGAGTTAAATAGTGCCAATAATTGGCTTGTTAACAAGCAATTATTGCCACTAATTAGATTTAATTGGAATATATGTGCATAATTTGCACCTGCGTTTTATATATAAGATCAAAAAAGGGGCGTAGAAATGAGAGGGTCATGGGTGGAATGGGGGCATTCGTAAAATTAACACACATAGCGATAGAATTAGGGGGAAACTCACAGCTAATTTAGGCACAAAGATTTGCACCACATTTCAGTTGGTGTAAATGGCCATGCCTAAAGTTAAGTGCAATTCCCTAAACCACGCCTAACTTTAAGCGTGGCATACAGAATAATACTTAATTCAGCATCATGTATAGAATTCGCCCCTAAGGCACATACAGTATATGCTTACCTTATTGAAAGGCATGAGGAGGCAGATTTTCAAAGCACTTAGACTTACAAAGTTGCATAATAACCTATGAAACTTTGTAAGTCTTTGATAATGAGCCCCTATAGTATATTTTTAAATTTTTTCTATTACATAGTAACATAGTAGATGACGGCAGAGAAATACCTGCATGGTCCATCCAGTCTGCCCAACAACATAACTCATATGTGCTACTTTTTAGGTATACCTGACCTTGATTAGTATCTGCCATTTTCACGGCACAGACCGTAGAAGTCTGCCCAGCACTAGCCCCACCTCCCAACCACCAGCCCCGCCTCCCATCACCGGCTCTGCTACCCAATCTCGGTTAAGCTTCTGAGGATCCATTGCTTCTGAACAGGATTCCTTTATGTTTATCCCACGCATTTTTGAATTCCGTTACCGTTTTCATCTCCACTACGCTCCACTATTAATTTCTATAGTACTACCAGACAGACTCAGCACTGTACACATTATATACATGTACTTTTTTTCTGTCCGTAGAGGGCTCGCAATCTAACTTTTTGTACCCAGGGCAATGGAGGGTTAAGTGACTTTCCCAGGGTCTCAAGACAGGGCAATTGAACCCAGGTTGCCAGGATCAAAGCCTTCAGTACTAACCATTAGGCTACTGAACTTAACAGTTGTGTACCAAGGACAGTGTAGTGAGAGCAGTTCGCCCTGGGTGCACGGAACAGTCGCACGGCTGTCGGTTCAGTCGGTCCCCTGCCCTCTCTGACATTACTTCCTGTTTGGGAGCAGGGGACTAGCAGAGCTGACAGCCACATGACTGCTCTGTGCACCCCCTTGCTAGGAGAAAGGGTGGTGGGGGTGATACGCTTTGGGGTGGGTGGGAGTGATGTGCCTCAGAGGGGTGATGCTCCTCAGGGGGGATGACATGCCTCAAGGGGGTGTGACGTACCTCAGGAGGTGACATGCCTCAGGGAGGTGTGTGATGTGCTTCAGGGGGATGATGTGCCTTGGGGGCGGGCACAGTGGCATCCCTTCCTGGGTGGTAAGCAAGCTAAGTATGCTACTACTACTACTTATCATTTCTATAGCGCTACAAGGCATATGCAGCGCTGTACACCATACACGAAAAGACAGTCACAATCTAAATAAGACAGGTAAACAGACAGAACAACTAAGAGGTAAGGGAATTAGAGAGGTGGGGATAAAAGGACAGGGCAAGTGAGCAGTGGTTAGGAGTCAAAAGCAGCGTCAAAGAGGTTGGCTTTTAGTCTGGACTTGAAAACGGCCAGAGACGGGGTTTTAAAAGAGCCTCAAAAAGGTTTGAATATAGCCAGAGAGGAATATGCCATTCTGACTCAGGAAATCTATCCCAAGTGTACGGCGTATCAAGATGGAAGGAGCAGAGTCTGGAGTCTGAAAATTTGGAAGGTGATTTTTGATGGTCATCTTACCTTTGAAGCACAGGCTCATGCAATAGCTGGCAGAGTTTTCAAGGTATTGTGGAAACTGAGGCGTACTGGTTTTGTCCCATGTCAACTATTGTACCCCGTGCTTTCCCACTCATGGCAGGCTCAATGTGACTTACATGGGGAATGGAGGGTTAAGTGACTTGCCCAGAGTCACAAGGAGCTGCCTGTGCCTGAAGTGGGAACCGAACTCAGTTCCTCAGGACCAAAGTCCACCACCCTAACCACTAGGCCACTCCTCCACTGTTGCTACTATTTGAGATTCTACATGGAATGTTGCTATTCCACTAGCAACATTCCATGTAGAAGTCGGCCCTTGCAGATCACCAATGTGGCCGCGCAGGCTTCTGCTTCTGTGAGTCTGACGTCCTGCACGTATGTGCAGGACGTCAGACTCACAGAAACAGAAGCCTGCGCAGCCTTCTACATGGAATGTTGCTAGTGGAATAGCAACATTCCATATAGAATCTCCAATAGTAGCAACATTCCATGTAGAATCACCAATAGTAGCAACATTCCATGTTGAATCTCCAATAGTATCTATTTTATTTTTGTTACATTTGTATCCCGCGCTTTCCCACTCATGGCAGGCTCAATGCGGCTTACATGGGGCAATGGAGGGTTAAGTGACTTGCCCAGAGTCACAAGGAGCTGCCTGTGCCTGAAGTGGGAATCAAACTCAGTTCCTCAGTTCCCCAGGACCAAAGTCCACCACCCTAACCACTTAACCATCTAAAGAGATGATATTAAGAAAATACAGACCTTGCTGAATACTACAGCTCATTTGACGCTCCTTTTACTAAGCCGTGGTAGCGATTCCCAGCGCGGCAAATGCGACGGAACCCATTTAATTCCTATGTGCTTCTTCACATTTGCCACATGGGAATCCCTACTGTGGCTTAGTAAAAGCAGTCCCCGATTTTAAAATGACTAAAATATGAAAGGGCTACTCCATTCTTTTTGCAGCTTCATCGGTTGCCAATATCTGTGGAATGTAGTGTTTAAATTATGTTCTCTGGTCTTTCTAACTTTTCATGGGTTAGCACTTGGCCTATATGAGTTCCTTTATTATTTTATCACCTAGAAACTCTAATTCCAACTCAAGAGAGCCTTTATGACTTCATTATCCCAGTCCTAAGAAGGTCAAATATAATGAGCTTTTTTGTAGTTCCCTTACATATCAGGCTGCATTTGAATGGACCAGCCTGCCAAGTAATACCAGAGGCCAGGTTAATTATGGTATTTTCTATAAACTAGTGAAATCTTTCTAGTTGAAAAGCATCTGAAATAAGGATTGACTTGCTGAGGGAGGACTCCCCAAATGACTCATTATCCTGCTTATTTTCGAAGGAGATCACCAAATCGGTATAATCGAAAGCCGATTTTGGCCGGCTCCAACTGCTTTCCGTCGCAGAGCCGGCCAATAGGGGGCGTGTCTGCAGGGTATGGAAGGCGGTACGTGGGCGTGGTTAAGACATGGCCGGCTTCGGACGATAATGGAAAAAAGAAGGCCGGCTCGGACGACCACTTGGCCGGCTTCACTTGGTCCATTTATTTTTAGGACCAAGTCTCCAAAAAGTGCCCCAACTGACCAGAGGAACACCGGAGGGAATCGGGGATCACCTCCCCTTACTCCCCCAGTGGTCACCAACCCTCTCCCACCCAAAAAAAAAATCATTTTTTTGCCAGCCTCTATGCCAGCCTCAAATGTCATACCCAGCTCCATGACAGCACTATGCAGGTCCCTGGAACAGTTTTTAGTGGGTGCAGTGCACTTCAGCCAGGTGGACCCAGGCCCATCCCCCCCTACCTGTTACACTTGTGGTGGCAAATTGGAGCCCTCCAACCCCCCCCAAAACCCACTGTACCCACATGTAGGTGCCCCCCTTCATCCCTAAGGGCTATGGTAGTGCTATGGTAGTGGTGTACAGTTGTGGGGAGTGGGTTTTGGGGGGGGGGTTGGGGGGCTCAGCACACAAGGTAAGGGAGCTATGCACCTGGGAGCTATTTTTGAAGTCCACTGCAGTGCCCCCCTAGGGTTCCCGGTTGGTGTCCTGGCATGTGAGGGGGACCAGTGCACTACAAATGCTGGCTCCTCCAACGACCAAACGCCTTGGATTTGGCCGGGTTTGAGATCACCGCCATTAGTTTCCATTATCGCTGGAAACTGATGCCGGCCATGTCTGAAGCCGGCCCAAATGTTGAGATTTGACCAGCTCCGAACCGTATTATCGAAACAAAAGATAGCCTGCAATCTTGTTTCGCTAATACGGTCGGGACACCGCTTTACAGGGCTGGCCTTGAAGATGGCCGGCCGATTCGATTATGCCCCACTATGGAAGCAAAGATGCTGACTACAGGGTGCCTGAAATAGTTGGCGTGGGTGACATCAATGGGAGGCAGCTGAAACCATGGGATCAGAAAAGCTGCACAAGGATGCATGTGCCTAGGAGTGGCCAGAAGCATGCGGCACTGGAGGTGTGGAGAACCGCCTGCAGGAAAGCGTGCCAGGGCGCTGCTGGAAGGAGGCCTGCCTGTGGTCCAACTTGGCGGGGGGATCAAGGCCCCCAAAGACGCTGCCCAGAAAGAGCGGGTGAGTCAGTGGTCTAGACATGGCGAGGGCTGTGACAATTGGATACAGTACTCTTGTTTGGCAAAAGCAATAGCAGACAGGAAGGAGGGCAGAACAAATTTTGAAATGTATGAAATCAGAATGGATGAGGGATTTTAACCAATAATGTTCTGCAGAGCATTCACAGGAATGTAGGTAGTGGATATTGGAGGTCAGTCAAGGCCTTCGCTATGCTTCCAACACGCCTCCGCGATGGAAAGCAGTTGAGGACGCCCAAAACTGGCTTTCGATTATGCCGATGTGGGCGACCCTGGGAGAAGGACGCCCATCTTCCGATTTGCGTCGAAAGATGGGCGCCCTTCTCTTTCGAAAATCAGCCTGATAGTGGTCCTTTTACTGAGGTGCACTGAAAAATGGCCTGCGGTAGTGTAGGCGCGTAGATCCATTTTTCGGTGCGCCTGCAAAAAAATGGCTTTTTTAAACTTTTGCCAAAAATGGACGTGCGGTGAAATCAAAATTGGCGTGTATCCATTTTGGGTCTGAGAGCTTACTGCCAGCCATCGACCTAGCGGTAAAGGACTCATGCGGTAACCGGGCGGTAATGACCTACAAGCATCAAGTGCCAATTGGCGTGCGTCTGATACGCACGGCCGAAAATAATTTTTTTGGACGTGCATATCCGACGCACACCAAAAATGAAATTACCACAACAGTCATGCAGTAGCCAGGCGGTAACTCCATTTTGGCCTGTGTTGGGCGCACATGGACGCTTATGTGGCTTAGTAAAAGGGCCCCTTTGTTATCCTATTGGTTGACAGGTTTTTTTGTTGTTTTTGGTTTTTTTAGAATTTTCTATATCCTGCAGTGTTTGACCAATATCATGCTTTGATTTAGTGTTTGGCAAACTTGCCTCATGGACATGATTTTACAGCTGCAGAAGTTCTAAACTAACTTCAAGATTTGGATGAAGAAGAATCAGACAAAGAAAGAACAAATAGCAGTAGATCAGCTTTTGAGAGTGAGATATTCTGCCTTTCTGTGGTTATAATCAAAGTGTTTTACATATGACATACAGGTACTTTTTTTGTTCCTGGGGCAATGGAGGGTTAATGACTTGTCCAGTCACAAGGAGCTGCACTGGGAACTGAACCAGGTTTATCAGGATCAATGCCCACTGCACTAACCACTAGGCTAGTCCTCCACTCTGGAATATATACCTAACCCAAGCATTTTGGATCGTGACAACTGCAAGCAATCTCACAGCCTCTCAGAAGGAGAAAGTTTTGATTCAAGGACCTAGTCAATGAAAACGGAATGCGAGTGCAGGCACGACCAGCCAGAGAACCAGTAGGAGGAGATCTCCACAAGTTGTTGTATGATTTCCACAATTTCTTGGATAATCTTTGCAAGTTCTTAAATGGGTTGTATATGTTCCCTCTCCAATCAATGAAAAGTCATCTGTCTCTGATGTAACTGAATGGGAAGTTATGTAATTGTGGTGTCTAAATACAGCAAGTGTGCATGTAACAGTATTCCGTAAGTTGCGTGGATACATGGCAACACAACCCATGGCCTTCCTAAGCTCCACCCAATTTAATGCCTCTTTGCATTTTTCACTGTGCCACTTACATGCACCCTTACAAAACAACGCTTAGTTGCTTTACTGCCACTTACAAGCATACATGTAAATTGACCCATATAAGTGCTGGTACTTTGTATACTTACACACCCAAATGGGGCATAAATGTGGGCCCCCCCAGTTATAGAATTGCCCTTTCATTGCCTAAAAGGCAGATTGTATTTTACCAAACCGGAGCCTGCCTCTACGGTATTGTGTAAGCCACACTGAGCCTGCAACTAAGTGAGAAAATGTGGGATATAAATGTGTTAAATAAATAAATTAAATAAATAAATTTTCTTCAGAATGACTGAGAATGTATAGCAGACGTCACTTATGAATTAATCCACATTCCCTTTCATCTGAGAAACCTGCCCAAGTTTCATTCATTGTGCAGAGGAAACCAGAACCAACAGAGCTATGACTCAACTTTATTCTACACAAAGATACTGCACTAAAACTGAAGCATGAAGTTTGAAGGAGAAGTACCAAAGTCTATGATATGGCAATTGCAGCTCTTGCCAGTTGTCTGATGTGTTTCAGTACTGCCTGCATCAGGGGGGCCTCTTAACCTGCACCCATTGTTATAAAATTACCCTCCGCGTGTTACTTCTAAGCTATGAACATGACTTCATGCCTCAATGTCATTCCACGTTAGTAGTTACGGACCAAGAAAGGGATCTGGGTGTCGTCGTCGATAATATGCTGAAACCTTCTGCTCAGTGTGCTGCTGCGGCTCGGAAAGCGAATAGAATGTTGGGTATTATTAGGAAAGGTATGGAAAACAGGTGTGAGGATGTTATAATGCCGTTATATTGATCCATGGTGCGACCGCACCTTGAGTATTGTGTTCAATTCTGGTCGCCGCATCTCAAGAAAGATATACTGGAATTGGAAAAGGTGCAGCGAAGGGCGACTAAAATGATAACGGGGATGGGACAACTTCCCTATGAAGAAAGACTAAGGAGGCTAGGGCTTTTCAGCTTGGAGAAGAGACGGCTGAGGGGAGACATGATAGAGGTGTATAAAATAATGAGTGGAGTGGAACAGGTGGATGTGAAGCGTCTGTTCACGTTTTCCAAAAATACTAGGACTAGGGGGCATGCAATGAAACTACAGTGTAGAAAATTTAAAACAAATCGGAGAAAATGTTTCTTCACCCAACGTGTAATTAAACTCTGGAATTCGTTGCCAGAGAACGTGGTGAAGGCGGTTAGCTTGACAGAGTTTAAAAGGGGGTTAAACAGTTTCCTAAAGGAAAAGTCCATAGACCGTTATTAAATGGACGTGGGGAAAATCCACTATTTCTAGGATAAGCAGTATAAAATGTTCTGTACTTTTTTGGGATCTTGCTAGGTACTTGTGACCTGGATTGGCCACTGTTGGAAACAGAATGCTGGGCTTGATGGACCTTTGGTCTTTCCCAGTATGGCAATACTTATGTACTTCCGTACTTATGACCTCATTAAAATCAGCTTGACTACATGGACTTGGGAAAAATCCACAATTCCACGAATAACATGTATAGAACGTTTGTATGTTTGGGAAGCTCGCCAGGTGCCCTTGGCCTGGATTAGCCGCTATCGTGGACAGGATGCTGGGCTCCATGGACTCTTGGTCTTTTCCCAGTGTGGCATTACTTATGTACTTAGCCCCAGCTTGCTCAGAAATTGAAAGACACACAAATGTAACAAAGAAATAAATAATTGCATGGCTCAGCAGGGGTCATTTTACGTCAACTATTCAAACTTGCAGCTAGTTATTCTGTGACCAATTCTTTCAGGCCAAATAAATAGCTTACTAGTTTCCCCTCAGCACTGATTTGCACTTACGATCATCTTGTCTGTATGCGTCTGAGTAAGCAGGATGCTTCCTTAGTGAATCACGCATATAATCTATAAGGTAACTCAAGCATTGCTAAAAGCCTAGAACACAGGTGGCGATAAGAGCTCAGAATGGATTTTTTTTCCCAGGATTCAGGCTGATAATGGAAAGCGCCAGCTTGTACAGAGATAAAATTCTTAACTGACCTCAATAAACACAGTTACAACTTCTTATCTCACGAATTCCTTTAAAATCCTGCAATTGCCTCTGTTAAACAAGTAATACCAAAAAAACTGCAGCTTTAAGATCAATCTGTGCCTGAGACATGACAAGGGAATAAAGAAAGGTTCACAATAATATGCAAACTCATTAGTTAGTTAGTCTAGGATAAGTGATGTTTCAATTTGTGTTGCTCTGTGCTTCTTCCGAACACAGGAAGCAAGAGAGAGAGAAAAGTAAGCACAGATGCACTGAGCAAAGCAGAATCAGTAATGCTGTAAGGGCCCGACCCCGTGGCAGACGGAGGGAGGCGGGTGGAGGGGGGAACGGCGGCGATGACCTCAGGGGGTACAGTGGGGGCGGGGCCACAGGGATGCAGAGGATGGCGGGGAGGCCGGGGCTACAGGAAGCTGTCATTTCAATGCAGGGAGGAGCGGCAGCGACCTCGGGGGGGGGGGGGGGGGGGGGGTCGAAGGACGTCCATAAAGGACGTCCATAGGCACAGCTCATCCATTTTTTTTTATAGTGAAAGACGTCCTTGGCATGTGCAGAGCAGCCAGCATAATGCTTGGCTGCTCTGCGCATGCTCGACCGGCCGACTGGCTTCCGAGGGAACAGAGAATGCAAGCGAGCTACAACGAGCAGCTCATTTGCATTCCCTTTCCTTGATGCATTGCCGTTCCCTGCCGATTCGCTATGGAATCGGTAAGGGAAGGGCTCTTTACATGGGGTTAGTGCATCTGCCTGTAGGTGAAGTGTGCTGTATGCACCAGCTGGTTTATTCTGCCCCTGATGCAGCCATTATTACTGGTGAAACATGGCCATGTCGGGCACAGATGATTGTTAACTTGGGAGCATTTTACTTCATTAAAGACTGCCTTTTTATACGATCTGCCCCCTTGATTTTCTCAAACAGCCAGGTCTTAAGTACAGTTTTAAATGTCTTTAAGGAGAGCTTTCCCCGTAGTAACAACGGCATCAAATTCCATAGTGATGGAGAACTGAAAAAGAAAGCACAATGATAGGTGCTCTTCATCTAGGCTAGTCAAGGCCCAGGCAAGACTAAGCAATGGTCATTTACTGATCTCAGAACGTACACTGGGATATAGGTAATGCTTAAAGTAAAGAGATACGATGGTGTGCCATGACGAAAAGCTCAGAACGTCAACAAAAGAAGCTTGTATTGAATGTGAAAATGAATCGGTAGCCAGTGACGATTTTTTACATTAAAAAAACATGATCGGTTATCTGAAGATGACAAAATGAGTGAATAGCTACATTCTGCTTTGTTTGAAATCACTTAAGTAAAGCTTGAGACACTCTTAGGTAGACAGAAATGTTGTACAGTAGGTTGTATACTTTGAGCCAAACTGGGGGAGAACAGCTTTCAACCCATTTGCATGCATAAATCACTATTTACCCATGTGAATTGCAATCATTAATGGTTATTATTATGCTGTTCTATCAAGATATGCAAATGCAATCAAAGGAACAACTACCAGTCGCTCAGCAGAATGGCCTAATCCAGTTGCTTCGATTTGCACATCTTTGCTCTCTATTGAATCTGTAAAGAAATACCAGCTAATTTCAAGTTCTGTATCGTCAAATCTACCCTTTTAAGAGATGTTTCAAATGTACAGGGTCCTCTCCCTAGGGTTACCATATGTCCGGATTTACCCGGACATGTCCTCTTTTTGAGGACATGTCCGGGCAACCGGGCAGGTTTTGTCAATCTGCCCGTTTGTCCGGATTTCTGGACAAATGGGCAGGCTGGTGGGCGGGCCGTCATAGGACAGCCCACCCACCAGCCTGCACATTTGTCCAGAAATCCGGACAAACGGGCAGATTGCTAGCCTCCCCTCCCCTTACTTACTAGTGCCTTGGTGGTCTAGTGACCTCTTCCGCCTTCCCTGATTCATGCAAGGTTCCACGTTAGGAGTTACGGACCAAGAAAGGGATCTGGGTGTCGTCGTCGATAACACACTGAAACCTTCTGCTCAGTGTGCTGCTGCGGCTAAGAAAGCGAATAGAATGTTGGGTATTATTAGGAAAGGTATGGAAAACAGGTGTGAGGATGTTATAATGCCGTTGTATCGCTCCATGGTGCGACCGCACCTTGAGTATTGTGTTCAATTCTGGTCGCCGCATCTCAAGAAAGATATAGTAGAATTGGAAAAGGTGCAGCGAAGGGCGACTAAAATGATAGCGGGGATGGGACGACTTCCCTATGAAGAAAGACTAAGGAGGCTAGGGCTATACAGCTTGGAGAAGAGACGGCTGAGGGGAGACATGATAGAGGTATATAAAATAATGAGTGGAGTGGAACAGGTGGATGTGAAGCTTCTGTTCACGCTTTCCAAAAATACTAGGACTAGGGGGCATGCGATGAAACTACAGTGTAGTAAATTTAAAACAAATCGGAGAAAATTTTTCTTCACCCAACGTGTAATTAAACTCTGGAATTCGTTGCCGGAGAAAGTGGTGAAGGCGGTTAGCTTAGCAGAGTTTAAAAAGGGGTTGGACGGTTTCCTAAAGGACAAGTCCATAAACCGCTACTAAACGGACTTGGAAAAATCCACAATTCCAGGAATAACATGTATAGAATGTTTGTACGTTTGGGAAGCTTGCCAGGTGCCCTTGGCCTGGATTGGCCGCTGTTGTGGACAGGATGCTGGGCTCGATGGACCCTTGGTCTTTTCCCAGTATGGCATTACTTATGTACTTATGTCCTCTACTTGGCTCACTTTTATTACATAGAGCAGTGATTTAACCTATTGTGATGTCATAGTGGCTCATTCCACCAATAAGAGCCAACCTCATTAGTGATGTCACAATGGCTTGATTGTATAGAATGTTTGTACGTTTGGGAAGCTCGCCAGGTGCCCTTGGCCTGGATTGGCCGCTGTCGTGGACAGGATGCTGGGCTCGATGGACCCTTGGTCTTTTCCCAGTATGACATTACTTATGTACTTATGTATGTACTTATAAAATGGCCGCCGAGAGTTGACGTGACCTCGTGAGACTTCAACTCTCGGTGGCCACTTTGAATCAGCGCCGAGACCAGCAAAAGGAAGGATGCATGCAGTGCCCTGTGCTCCGGGCAGGAAAGACGGGGCTTTTTCCTGCCCCGAAGAAGTCACTAGACCACCAGGGCAGTAGTAAGGTAAGGGAAGGGGGGGGGGGTGACGCGGTGTGTGACAGGGGGGAGGGGAAAACATGACAGGGGGCGGACCAAGGGTGTGAAAGGGGGTGGGGAGGATGTGAAAGGGGTGGGGCGGGTGTGTGGTGGTGGGCGGGGCATGTGTCCTTTTTGGGGGACAAAATATGGTAACCCTACCTCTCCCCATTTGAAGGAAACACAGAAGCATCGCATTGAGGTGTCAGCCAAGTTCGTACTTGAGGATGGAGTTCTAAAGAAAACATGCAGGCGAAGAAGGGTGTCAGGGTGATATTCATAAATAACAAAAAAAAGATCATTCGTATCAAAGGCAATTCTGCAGCAGGAATAAAATGTTGTCTCCTAATAAAGCAGCATCCAGCTGTTACTGTAGAAGGAGAAAAATGTGTATAATTTGCATCATATAAAGCTTTTCTCTGACACATTTTCTTGGAAATAATTTACGTTCTATTATGGATTGAATTCAAATACATGCATTATAGAACATTTTCATTTTTAAAATGTTTATTTATATCAATATAATGTTCAAGGAAAACCTTGTAAGGCAAAAAAAAAGATTCATCCAATCCAATTGGATAGAAATAAGAAGAAAATATATTTAGGAAATTATATATATATATACAGTATATATATATACACACTAGTAAGAAATGCCCGTTTCGGGAAAAAATGAAACGGGCGCTAGCAGGGTAATCCCCCCCATCCTCCCTCCCTCCCGAGTTCCAGACCCCCCTCCGTCCGTTCCTTCCGAGTTGCAACCCCCCCCATCCCTCCCTCCGTCCCTCCCTCACTCAGTGACTCACTTGTTTGCGATTTAGTGATGAAAGTTCACAACGCTCTTGCCGCAGCACTGCTGTAACTGAATCTGTGTGAGTGGCGCGTTGTGCCTTCGCCGCCCCGCCCTCGACGTCATCGAGCTACAGTGACTGCAGTGCAGGCCAAACCGGATATCTCGGGTGCCTCATCCGGCTTGAGGCTTCATTAGAACGTTGGAGGTGCTCTTTTATATATATATATATATATATATATATGAAGTCCACCATCAAAAGACATCAGAACAAGAATAAGGAAGATAGTTTCAATTATAAGGAAATTATATAATATATAATGTATACAGTGAAACAGGAGGACACATTGCTACTATCACTGTTACACTTAAGGAGATACTATACATCCATGAGGCCATGCATGAGCTTATTTTGACTCAACGGGATTCTCTGGCATGACCAGGGCTATGGCTAAGCTTTACCTGATTCTTCCTATGGATCTTGAACAGCAAGATCTGCCTAAGGTAAATACACTGATTATGGCGGTGACCAGAAGGACTATCCCATTGGAAGGCAGTACACACATGACTACAAAATATTTGTACCTCCTTTGCTGCTAGGGCCTCCTTATCCTGGGCACAGCTTGACACACCTCTGAAGGTGGGCGTGACGTATGTGGCGGATGACCTCTATGACATGTTGTGGGCCTCGGCTATGAGGATGGCGATCACAGTTTCAGCTAGGAGGTGGCTCTGGTTGTGTCATTGGTCTGCAGATGTGGCCTATAAACTTCACTTGGCTAAGCTTCTGTTTAGAGGGAAGTTACTTTTTGGGGAGATCTGGAGAAGCTAGTTAAAGATCTTGGGGATTCTAAATCCCAGCATTTACCTAAAGATAGGCCAAAATCAACCTTTAGGTCTTCCAAGGCCCGGGTTAGGGAGGCAAGGCGCTATAGGCCAGGTAATATGGGCCCGAAGCCTTGCTTTTCTCCAGGTCAGTCTCCCTTTCAGGGGTCTAAGAAAGCTTCCTGCTCCGGCACTCACTCCTCTCCTTCCTTACTGCTCACCCAGTGATGGTGTGTAGGTTCACTCCTTGCCTGATGATGTGGGAAGGCATCTTCCCCTCTTTTACAAGGAGTGGCCAAAATTACCATGGATCAGTAAGTTCTGAATATAATAAAAGATGGTCACAGGCTGGAATTGTGCTGCCCTGTCACAGATCTCTTCTTAGAATCCCCGTGCAGGGCTCCATCCAAGAGGCAGGCAGTTCTGACCACTCTGCAGTCACTCTTAGTGCTCAGGGCAGTGCAATCTGTCCCTCCTCAGGAATGGGGAACCGGAAGTTATTCCATCTACATTGTGGTTGCAAAGAAAGGTGGGACATTTCATCTGGTGCTGGACCTCAAAGGAATCAACAGATCACTCAGGCTGCAGCACTTTCAGATGGAGATACTGAGATCTGTCATAGCTTCGTTTCAACCAGGAGAGTGTTTGACATCCTTGGACTTCAAGGAGGCTAATTTGCACATCCCTACCTGGCCGCCCAACAGGAAGTTTCTCCATTTTGCGATTTGGGCTCTCCACAGTGCCCCAAACATTTTCCAAGGTCATGATGGTGGTGGTTGCCTTCCTACAGAAGGAGGGGATTCAGGTTCATCCTTATCAGGATGACTGGATGATTTGGGCTCTTTCTGAAAAGGACAGCATTCCCCCCTGACCTCTCTGGGTTGGGTGGTGAACTTTGACAAAAGCCTTCTTACTCAAACTCTGGAATATCTGGGGATCCAATTCAATACTTACCAAGCTAGGGTGGAGTGAAGAAGTATCCTAGTACAGTGGACTTTAATCCTGGGGAACTGGGTTTGATTCCTACTGCAGTTGTTTGTGGCTCTGGGCAAATCACTTAACCCACCATTGCAAAAACCATAGAAAGGCAGTATGGCAAATCCCACCCCCTTTCCCTTTCCCTTCCTTTCATCACCAAGTGAAGCTCTGGGACCATATCAATCATCTTTTGTATCTCCGAAGTCTCACGATTTGGGATTATGTTCAGTTCCGAGGTAATGACTCTAGAGGTTGTTGCCTGGACTTTTTTCAGGCATCTCTGCTGAGTATTTGATGGCCAAGCAGTGGAAGAGTGACTGATGCAAATAGAAATCAGAAGGGCATAAACTCCTGCCTCCTTTATCAATAAATCCATACAGATAGAGGAAGTTCAACTTGTGTCAGAGAACAAACAACCCAGAACTATGTACAAAAACATAGCAAGATACTTCACCTGTCTGTGAAATCTGCAGAAAGGGGTCGTTGAAAGATAACGTCTGGAACTCAGAAACCCTTCTAACTGAAGAAACATCTACCAGGAAAACAGTTTTCAATGTCAGGTCTCTGAGAGTAGCCTGAGACAGAGCCTGCACAGAGAGTGACGTAGATGAGTCAACCCTTGTAGAAAACATACATAGTAACATAGTAGATGATGACAGAAAAAGACCTGCACGGTCCATCCGGTCTGCCCAACAAGACAAACTCATATGTGCTACTTTGTGTGTATACCTGACCTTGATTGTTTCTGCCACTTCAGGGCACAGACCGTAGAAATCTGCCCAGCACTAGCCCTACCTCCCAACCACTAGCCCTGCTTCCCACCACCGGCTCTGCCACCCAATCTCGGCTAAGCTTCTGAGGATCCATTCCTTCTGAACAGGATTCCTTTATGCTTATCCCACGCATGTTTGAATTCCGTTACCGTTTCATCTCCACCACCTCCCGCGGGAGGGCATTCCAAGCATCCACCACTCTCTCCGTGAAAAAATACTTCCTGACATTTTTCTTGAGTCTGCCCCCCTTTCAACCTCATTTCATGTCCTCTAGTTCCACCGCCTTCCCATCTCCGGAAAAGGTTCATTTGCGGATTAATACCTTAATTAATACGATGTCAGGATTGCACGTACACCCTGTAACAAGCCAAGGCCGCTACCTGAACTTTCAAACTTTAGTTGCCATTTATAGAATTCCCCCCCCCCATACTAAATGTTTTAAAACTAGACATACAACCCCAATAATAAATGTTATTGATAAATTATGCATGAGTCCCGCAGTGAGCCACAGACAGATCCAGGGTAGGGATTCAACGTTGCTACTGTGCCCAGGAGAACCCAGGCCTTAGTTTCTCTCTAATAATAACGCACTGCCTGAAAGCTCCTGCCAAAATTATGCATCGACATAGATTTAACATTGTGAGTGTTCTGTCTTCAAGTGCCTATTGACAAAGAAGCTACACAAATAACAAAGATTAAAGTCTCGGTTCTATCCCCTGGAATAGATGCTTCTTTCACTGTCCCTTTGGAGAGCTCGTGTTTCAGCTCTGTACACAGATTAATGTAAAAATAGCTCCAGTTGTTGAGCTGCTATAATCTAATATTTGAAGATAAAAGCATGATATCTTTAGAACTAATTCAGCTTTCAATAATTCAATTCCGCTGGGATTTAAAAAATAAAACATAAAAAGCCCCATCGCTGTAAGCTTTTTTGACACTTCAGGTACTGTGTTTTTAAAGGTAATAAATGATGGGGGCTTATTTTCAAAACAGAAAAAATGTCCCAAAAAATGGCATAACAGCAGATATATGTATTTCTCGCAGAAAACTTCTAACGCGTATAATCAAACAATTTTTAAAAAACGCTCAAGCCACTAGCTGCCAAAAAGAAGACGTTCCCAGAGGGGACATTTCTCTTGCTGATCTCAATCTCACACCCTTCATCTTTTCTTTTCTACTTCGGCTTTCTTTATTCTTTCTCATGGTATTTATCACTCATCTTCTCCCCCACCCCCATTTCTAATATACACATTTCATTTCAAGTCCTTTTTCATCACATGCAGCTCACGCTTCTTCTGCTAACATATATTATATAACACTAGTAAAAAAGGCCCGTTTCTGACACAAATGAAACGGGCACTAGCAGGTTTTCCTCGGAGTGTGTATGTTTGAGAGAGTGTATGTGAGAGTGACTGTGTGTGAGAGAGAGAGTGAATGTGCGAGTGTGTGTGTGTGAGAGAGAGAGAGTGAATGCACGTGCGTGTGTGTGTGTGTGTGTGTGTGAGAGAGAGAGAGAGAGAGAGAGAGTCTGGGTGTGAATGTGTCTGTGAGAGAGAGTGTGTGTGTGAGAATGAGAGTGTGTGCAAGTGTGTATGTGAGACACATGTGTGAGAGGAGAGAGAGTGTGTTTATTTTATTTATTTATTTTATTACATTTGTATCCCACATTTCCCCACCTATTGTGGGCTCAGTGTGGCTTACAATACATTGTTACAATGTATGGTTACAATACATTGTATACAATACAATTGTTACAATTCGGTTTGGATTACATTGTGATAAGTTATGCTAAGACCAAAGTCAAAATATCATTAAGGGAACAGAACAATGGAAAAAGAACAATGGAACATTGGAAAGAAACAACTGTACAGATACAGTGTGTGCGAGAGAGAGAGAGTGTGTGTGAGGACACAGACTCTCTGTGAGACTGAGTGTATGAGACCAAGAGAGTGTGTGAGTGACTGTGTGACACATAGAGAGTGAATGTGATACTGTGTGAGACATAGAGTGCGTGAGAGACAGTTTGTGAGAGTGAGAGAGAGAAAGACATTGACTGTGAGAGAGAGTGTGTGTGACAGAGATACCTCCCCCCTCTCTGGTGTCAGGCCCCCCTCCCTCCCTCTCTCTGGTGTCATGCCCCCCCCCCCCCCCCTGTCTCTGGTGTCTGAGCGTTACTGTGCAGGACGCTGAGCTCTGGCTGTGCTTCAAGGAACTGACCAATCCTATTTAATAGAATGCACCTCCAACATTCTGAAGCCGAGAAACCTCGTGCGGTTGGTCACTTCTGCTTGTGACGAACCCGGAAGTAGGTGATGTCAATTCAGGAGATGGATAGAGAGAGCAGGAATGCCTCAGCCATGAAGTCAGCTTCAGAATGTTGGAGGTGCGTTTTATTATATAGGACTCCCAACTCTCAGACCCACATACCTCACTGCCTTTCTATTATATACAACGAGAAGAAAAGTGGGAACAGAGACCACGGGTTCCAGAGACTGGAGCACACGATGTCTTGAGTTTAAAACAAGGTTTATTAAAAATCAAAAATGACTCAACACAACGTTGTGTTTCGGCCTCAGGGCCTGCATCAGGAGTCTTTGTACAAGCTCAGAATAAGGACTTCTGTAAGACATTTAGTCTTATTCTCGATAAGCACGTACAACAAACGTTTTTTTTTTTAAGACCATCTCCTTTTTACTGTGGATCTTAGGATTTCACCTTTTAATGTTTTTATTCTGAGCTTGTACAGACTCCTGATGCAGGCCCTCACGCCAAAACACAACGTTGTGTTGGAGTCGTTTTTGATTTTTAATAAACCTTTGTTTTAAACTCAAGATATTGTGTGCTCCAGTCTCTGGAATCCGTGGTTTCTGTTTCCACTTTTCTTCTCGTTGTGAGCTACTCGTGGGACTTTTTGAGTTCTACACATATGTGGTTTTCTCTTTGGATTTTCCTATTATATACACAATCTCTCCCCAATGTTTCACACATGCAATCCTTATGGCCCTCCAATCTCTTACACCGTTTGCCTACTTATCCCTTCCATATACCCCAGATTCTATATATCACGCCAAGATTTCTGCACAGAAATTGAAGCATATTCTATAGCAATGTGCATAGCCTAATTAGTTAACAAGTAAATCACCGCTGATAATTGCCAATTAACAAGCATTTGACACTAATTGGCATCAATTAGAATTTACTCACAGAACTGTCTAAGCATATTCTATAATGTGCTGCATGTAAATTCTAAGTCGCATAGTTGAAAAAGAGGTGTGGCCATGGGCGTGGAATAGGCGGGTCATGGGCGTTTCTTAAATCTCTGCACGTTCTAGAATACACCCGGTCCGTGTGAAATTTAGGCGTCAGCATTTACAAGTTTTACTTGGCATAACTGCCCATGACTAAATTTAGTTGTGCGGAGCCGTGGAGGCAGGCAGGTGAGGCCGCGGACTGCAGCGGCGGGGGGGGGGGAGCGCGGGGGCGGCCAGCGGCGGGGCTAGCAACGGGGGTGGCAGCAGTGGGGGGGGGGGGCGGAGGCAGGGGGCCTCGCCCAGGCCCGCCTAGTCTCTCGGCGGCCCTGCAACCACTCATATAAAGACAATTACTAAGACTTGATTCTGTCTTAAACATTAACATAACTGTTTGATAAACAGTATCTGTTACCTCAACTTGTTTGTAAAACAAGAAAGTAATATCATCAGTATTATTACGCTCCACTGGGGAAACCAACTGCTAAACTAAGTTAAACTGTATTATTGTAACACATGGCAATAACAATCTGTAACAGGGGGATTGTTCATAAGAAAGCTAAACGTTGTAAAACTGGAAAACTTCAATAAAAATAAAGATAAAAAACGGCTATTTTGTACTTTCAAGGTTCAAATATTTCTGATGTTGCTAAGGCTACACAAAACATAGACATGAGTTTCTTTTAAGTGCATCCAGGGTTTTAGCCTTGCGTGGTATGTTTTTTTTTGAAATTCCTTGTAAGTGTGTAATGAAATATCAGTCTTAAACGTACGTTGTTTGTTTTTTTGAACCCTCTCAATTAACTATGGGGTCCTTTTACAATGGTATGCTGAAAAATGGCCTGCGCTAATAAGCATGTGATTGGGTGAACACAGGTCCATTTTTCAGCGCGCCTGCAAAAAAGGCCACTTTTTTATTTTAGCTGAAAATGGACGTGTGGCACGCATAACATACCACATAAAAAAATGGAATTACTGCAAGGGTCACGTGGTAGCTGGGTGGTAGCTCAGAAATGGTGCATGTTGGGCGTGTGTAGGTAACTACATGTACATAAGTACATAAGTATTGCCATACTGGGAAAGACCAAGAGTCCATCGAGCCCAGCATCCTGTTTCCAACAGTGGCAATCCAGGTCACAAGTACAATAGTAGGTAACATTCCACATAGAACCCCAAAGAGTAGCAAGACTCTAGAATTCTGAAGAATAACAAAATTCCATGCAGAATTTCAAAGTGTAGCAACATTCCATTCAGAATCCCAAGTACATAAGTACATAAGTGTTGCCATACTGGGACAGACTGAAAGTCCATCAAGCCCAGCATCCTGTTTCCAACAGTGAACTATCCAGGTCACAAATACCTAGCAAGATCCCAAACACAATACATTTTTAAGTGGAGGAGTGGCCTAGTGGTTAGGGTGGTGGACTTTGGTCCTGAGGAACTGAGTTCGATTCCTGGCACGGCAGCTTCTTGTGACTCTGGGCAAGTCACTTAACCCTCCATTGCCTGCTGCATTGAGCCTGCCATGAGTGGGAAAGCGCAGGGTACAAATGTAACAAAAAACACTGGTTATCCCAGAAATAGTGGATTTTCCCCAAGTCCATTTAATAACGGCCTATGGACTTTTCCTTTAGGAAGCCATCCAAACCTTTTTTAAACTCCGCTAAGCTAACCACCTTTACCACATTCTCTGGGAACGAATTCCAGCGTTTAATTACACGTTGAGTGAAGAAATATTTTCTCCAATTCGTTTTAAATTTACTACATTGTAGCTTCATCGCATGCCCCCTAGTCCTAGTATTTTTGGCTTAGTAAAAGGGTCCCTTAGGATGTGCCTGCAATAATCTTTGCAACTACCTGTTGTAAACCGCAGCTAAGTTAATTGAATAATAACACGGGAGTGAAAACTTTTACCTGCATGCCTTGAATTTTCTCCCTTATTTTCCCAAAATATGCTGAGACTGTGATGGATTAAGCAGTATGCCCTGATGATTCCACGGAGTTATGAAGAAACAGCCCACAGTAACCAAATAATTGATTAATCAATTAATCATTCCCAGCATACTAAATGAATCAGATTCAGACAGCTCTGCTAGAACTGAAAAACATTGCATAAACAAAGTGAGGGCTTTGAATCTTCGGCATTAATTAAAGACTGGCTATTTTTTTTTTCAGGTGCAAATGAACCATGTGAAGCCAAAATTTACTCACTACAACTGCTGCATGTACAGATGAAAAAGAGATTCTCCCTGATCAATGCCCTCTGTCTTTAGAATAATTAATAGCACATTGGGGTCAAGTTTCCTACAAAATGTCCATTGATGTCCACTAATTCACCCAGAGAATACGTGTGGATTAGATGCATTTTTAGCACCACTAATCATATGGGCAATTCTATAACCCAGGTGCTAACATGTATGTACAAATTGTGCACATAAATCTTTTGAATACTTTATATATATATATAATATATATATATATATATATATATATATGCAAATGCTATCATGTCACCCAAGTGTATCCTGCAAATACCCAGTTAACTGGCATAGCGCATATTTGCAAGAGGGTATATGCAGAGGCGGAGCATGGGCAGAAGATAGGTGGGCTCTCACTTGGAAAGACAAAAAAGCAGATCAGCAAAAAAATATTTTATTAAATGACAACCAAATATTCAAATCAGCCCAACACTGACCGTGTTTCGCGAACTGGGCTGCATCAGGGGTTACACAATTGTGAAGGTGCAGGACGGTATTCTTATCGTTTATGATTCATTCGGTTTATGCTGTTTTTTTACCGTATTTCGGAAGATTCATGATTTCAGACTTCCGTAAATTTGGGCGAACACGCCAGTGTCGAGCTGATTTGAATATTTGGAGTCAACCTGTTATAATAAATTATATATTTTTTCAAATATACGTCTCCCCTATTGATTGGAAAGAGCCTATCTTCCCCACTCTTCTCTTTTTCTCCCCATATTGTGTCATGGAGATTAAGTGCACCTCCACACTTCGTATGGCTTCCTTTTTGAATATTTGGTTGTCATTTAATAAATATTTTTTACTGGTCTGCTTTTTTTGTCTTTCCATCTTGGAGTTTGCAGATCGTTTGCCTTGCAGTTTTCTTGGGGTTCTCACTGTTTTTTTTTGTTACATTTGTATCCTGTGCTTTCCCACTCATGGCAGGCTCAATGCAGCTTACATGGGCAATGGAGGGTTAAGTGACTTGCCCAGAGTCACAAGGAGCTGCCTGTGCCTGAAGTGGGAATTGAATCAGTTCTTTAGTTCTCCAGGACCAAAGTCCACCACCCTAACCACTAGGCCACTCCTCGTGCTATTGGAGATTCTACATGGAATGTTGCTATTCCACTAGCAACATTCCATGTAGAAGTCGGCCCTTACAGATCACCAATGTGGCCGCGCAGGCTTCTGCTTCTGTGAGTCTGACGTCAGACCACAGAAACGAAGCCTGCGCCCTTCTACATGGAATGTTGCTAGTGGAATAGCAGAATAGCAACATTCCATGTAGAATCTCCAATAGTAGCAACATTCCATGTAGAATCTCCAATAGTATCTATTTATTTTGTTACATTTGTACCCTGCACTTTCCCACTCATGGCAGGCTCAATGCGGCTTACATGGGCAATGGAGGTTAAGTGACTTGCCCAGAGTCACAAGGAGCTGCCTGTGCCTGAGGTGGGAATCGAACTCAGTTCCTCAGTTCCCCAGACCAAAAACCACTAGGCCACTCCTCCACTTGTGCCATAACTTACAGAATACTGCCACACTTAGGTGCTAACAGTAACAGTTCTAAGGGGTCTTTTTACTATACTGCAGTAAAGGGGGCTGCATTAGCGTCAGCATGTGTTTTTTAGCACGCGCTAATGCCCCTTTTACTGCAGCAGGTAAAACGCTAACCATTTTGGGGAGGGGAAAGGGGCACTTACCGCCACCCATTGAGGTGGTGGTAAGTGCCTCTGCGTTAACCCGGCGAAAACCAATTGCTGTCGGGTAAGCACAGGAACTAAAAAAAATAGAAAATATTTTTGTAGCGCTGGAAATGGTGCGCTCTGGGGGTGGGAACTACTGCCGGGCTCCTGCAGTGGCCCGGCTGTAGTTCCAGACTGGTTTGCAGCAAGCCTGCTGCTCCATGCCAACCCTTTAGTAAAAGGGCCCCTAAGACTGGCAAAGTGATTATACCTAAATATTCATTGCGTTGATACCTATTTACATTTATTTATTATTATATTTGTACCCCGCTTTCCCCACACATGGCAGGCTCAATGCGGTTTACATAGTAACAATATAAAAATTACAAGTTGTAAAAAGGATATACAATTTGAAGTAAACGCAGTATTAATGGGGTTAACGATAAGTAAATTGAACATAGAAGCAATTGTGCAGAAGGAAATTAACATTAGTCGGTAGGCGTAGGAAGATGGAGAGGAATGGATATGGGATAGCAATAGGGATAATGGGAACCTGGTCAATGTATAACAATCGTCGATAAGAATCATGTGGGCAGGCTTTGGTTAGGTTGAATCGTTAGGGTAGGCTATCTTGAAGAGATGGGTCTTCAGTGCTTTTCTGAAGGGCAAAAGGCCATTAATTGTTCGGATGGATTTGGTAGAGCATTCCAAAGCTGGCTACCTGAAAGGAAAATGGATGC